>NW_028301563.1:21720000-21750000 GCF_042242905.1 Orbicella faveolata
CGAGAACTTTTACGAATCCAAAAAAACTCCTTTAGTGTAAACCTAGTCCTAGATCGACCACTGTAATGTTCATTTGTCTACCAGTGCTATGCTCTGCAAATTTCATTTAATTGATCAAACAACCAAAGTAGAAAAGATGGATTTTTTTTTCCCAGTATGATTGAAACTTAAACGCAATTTCTTCCTCGGTTAATTCAATTCAAGAAAGTCCGGGTTTTCTAGTTTGAGCATATTGTGTAGGTACAAATTTTCTACACAGCTAGAAGAGCTGAGATGCCGTCACGCAGTTAGTAGTTTATAGAATTTATGGTATTTCCACTTGACTTTATATGTCAGTCAATGATTCAATTGCCATAAACCATAGAGGATTGGTTAAGATTGTCTCTAAAACTGCCACTGTATTGTAAGTTATCCGTGAAATTAATAAAATAAACAAGTGTGAAAATCATTTCCCGGAGTACTGTAGTCACGTTCGTTATCGGGGATGTCGTGGGTGTTGCAATGCAAATGAAAAAATATATATATTTATACTAACTTAAACAACAAAAAAAAAACATTTTCCATTATTTTATCCACACAACGTTTCAAAAATTGCTTTCATCGGATTGTTGGAAACGAATATTTACTCCAGAGTGGCTATCTGCGTCACGCAATTGTTTACATTCCAACGGCGGATTTTGGGCAAAATCTATGAGAAACACAGGCCAAGGCGGGCGACTTGAAGCCATTTTCCCAGAGATATTTTTTGATATCCTAACAGGTGGGTGTATATTTAACCCGAAGAAAGTGTTTTCATGGTATTTAAAGTTATGGCCCATAGCAAAATATGTTTTTATGCAATAATTCTCTTGCGATATATTGTAAAATTTTAAGTGTCAGTTTGATCTCTTTTCGGGCTCAAAACTAACTTTGATTTATTTTATTTTTCGCTCAGTCATACCACGAAGACCTGAACTGAATATAAAATCCAATGAAAGATTCTCAAGTAGCTGTTCTGCGGAGCGCGAAGCAATCAAATATTCGGAAAATTCAGCAAAACCGGAAGTAGATTTTGAGCCCAATCGGGGCGAAATCGTTTTTAGCATATTCCTACCAAAGAAAGCTGTATTAGCAGAAACTAACTATGGTCTGTTTCTATTCTTACTAGGACCTATCTATGGACAAAATACAAGCGAAATCAATTTTTCGACTTGTGCCATTGATAGGCGATTTAAGTCCATTTTTATAGGCATTCACTCTTATGTGTCTGGTTTAGTTTCGGAAATACTTGGAGTTTTTCAAAGGTAGAATCAACTGGAGGACTCAAACAAAGAAATTAACGGTCTTAAAGCATACTTTCTTAATCCGGCGTTTCTTTTGCGTGTAGAAAGAAAACCTTCAGTTTGTTACTTGAAGCACTTCACAGAATTGAGCTCACCCGAAACATGAAAAACCAAAATGAAAATTTTACTTGCATTCTCTAAAATGCCATAACTAGCAGCAAAAAGGCAAGAGTTACCTTATGAGTTACTTAAGATGGAAAGGTCGTTGCTTGTAAGCATAATAGCAGGTAATATGATTTTTACTAAAAATTAAATCAAGTCACGTTTCAGCAGGGACCAATTAACACGCTGTCGCTTGCAAATCCAGCTTGGCTTTATACTTGTCAGGACTGTCGGGAAATTTTTTAATGACTGGAAACATACTGACCATACTGTAAAGGGTATGCCCTCTATTTGAAGCAGTAAATGGAAGCTCGCTGTATTTTTAAATTTTCTTATTGAACTAAACTATTGTGAAGATGTGAGAACAGGTTATTGTTTTCTAAGGATAGAACCTTTGTCACCTGACTGCAAAATGAAGCCTTGTCTTCGTGTATCAAACTGTTATGTGAATCATTTCTTTATTTTCCCAATAAGGGACTACGGCTCTACTTTCTTGATCTTAATGATAGACAAGCAATGTTATTGTTAAAAGACTTCAATGTAGCCTGATTTTTTTGTCGATAAAATCAGAAATGAGTTTGCCTGCAGCGTCCTAAATGTAATCATTCTATTGTCATGGCTTGAGCTAGCTAAGTGTAGTCGGACCGGAATGAAAACGGCTTAATTTTTAAAAAAATATATTTGGCATTTATGAATTAAGCTCGAAAAAAAAAGCTCTTTCAATGTGAGCTGCTGTTTCAAATGAGTGTCGTTTTTTTCTTTCAACCTGAGGAAGCTCTCAAAAATAGAACAGTCAAAAGAAATAACCATAGTTGCAAGTATCCGGAACTTCGCGAAATAAGGACTTAAAATCTCACTTGCAATAATAAACGATGTTAAAATGCGCAAAACGGCGTTGTTCCACCCACAGTCACGACTAACCAACGACGAGAATCAAAGCGCAGTGAAAACGTATACGATTTTGTATTTCTTCCTTTTCTAATAGTTAGCCTGTTTTACTTAAAGACTCGTCAAAATAGTGTTATGAAACTTTCTGCCGTGTGGCTTTTAATGTGGCGGTTGTCTAGTTCAACGATTAGGCTACGCACAAAAGACATTGAGCACACACTTCATTAACAGCATGGTACACTGCTTACATGACTAGTTCGTTTCACTTGATTTTGTTCTGTGCTCGCGTTGGTGCAGTGACAATATTTTTAAGCGCGCTTTCTCTCTTAATCCACTTTTGCTTTTAATTTTCGAAGTCATTTAAAATTGCCCACTTTCGGCTTCTAAGCAACACGGCTGTTTTAAGAGAATGTTCCTCATAAAGAAAGCAGAAAGCCTTTCATCACTGTTTCCCAGGAGAGTGAAAGCACGCGAAAAATTTCCATAGAAAAGGAAGCAATTACAATAGTTCGTTACGGCGCTTTGCATCTTTCTGTTTTTGATGTTTTGTCTTGATTACGCATTGTGTGTCGCCAAGCAAAGCGTAAGCCGTGGCAATAATTACAACATAAAGAACAAAAGAAAATCAACACAGTTAATGACAAAGCATACAACATGTTTCCTAACTATAGGTAGAGCTTTATAACAATGAACTTTCTAAGAAGTACAGTAATCCCTTGTAAACCAGAGTAAATAAACTAAATCAGTCTGACCGAAATGTATCGAAGATACTGTGAATGAAGTCATACATTACCTTGAGAGGAACGGTTGACTCCGATGTTTTTATCCTTGGAAGTAAAGTAACCGAAAAGTGAAAAGTTCAGATCTTCTGGGGTAAATTCCCCAGTGACTGGTATGTTGTTTGCAGCAGATTCACTGCTTTCCTGGCTTATGTCGCCTTCCCTGTGCATCTCGACTTGAAATGTAATCTAAGTAAATAAAAACGCCAATAAAAGTGGTTATTTAATGTAAATATTCCAAGTTGTGTTTCCTAGTGTTCAGAGCTTGTCGTGTAACACTTCGTCTTTGTCAACAACAATCCCGAATAAAAGGAAAAAAATTTGCATTCCCTGATTATTACATTAGCTTCGCCCTCAACTTGGAGAATTAACAACTGGCAAGCATTTAACGAAAATTTATCGAACTAAAAATATCATAGAAAACTATATTACCTGTTTTACGGTGGAAATACTAAAAAAATTCCATTCACGCAGAGTTTGAGTTAGAGTAGTGTCCGATTCAGCGAGCAACCCGTGCTCGCTTGCTTGAGCTGGTCGAGTTATTATTCTGTAAAGTAAGCACAAGCCAGTTTGATTCGACCAGATAAACAAGCTGCAGTCAAATATCAAGCTTTCGTTTAGAATTGATATTTTGGTTGAACAAACCATCAGCTTAATCCACAAAGTGCGTGTTGTGGGTGGTACGCACGCTCGTCTTCATACGTGAGGCTCTTATCTAACTTGTAAACAGGATTACTGAATTCAATTCTTCTAGTTCAAAAGTAACAGATACGAGAAAGATACGTGAAAGCAAACTTGTAGATGAATTTAACTCCTATCTAGAAAACTCACTTTGAGCTAGTTGTTAATGCCGACTGGAGGCTGCAGCTGGTAGGAGGCGGACCGTCTCTAACTGCACACGACACACTCACTACTCTTGCTTTACCCGCGGGCTATCTTCGCGCACCAATTTATACACCCCGCGCGCATGCGTATTCCAATAAAGTGTTTCTGGGATGTGTTTCTCGGATCTGTCTCTCGTTTTGTTTAAAATTTCACTGTCATTATTGATGTCTTTCGGCAAAGCCACACCTCCTACCGGCATTGATTTTTGCTTTCTCAGTTGATTCCCAGTGGACCCTATGTTGTTAAAATGTGAGTAACTATTCTAAGCACACTTGGATAAAGTTCACAAAAACACAAAAGCGCTTTATGAGAAGTCGTGCACAAGGAACCGGAAAGTATATGACACTTCGAAAAATTGGATTCAAAGGTCGTCTGTGTTTCTGAGGGGTGTCAACAGTAACAATAACATGAAATCGTCTTCCAATCTCCTAATGAACTACTTTCTATTCAAACTTGCGATGTCGAATAGTTTTGAATAGTTAATTCACTCTTGTCATGAACTGTGTTCCAACATTTTGATCAATTTCCGGCTGTTCTTGGGAACGAATATCATAGAAATTAAAGTAATGTCAAGTGTGAAATTCAAGGATTTGAATCTCTCACCGATAACCGGTGCTCAGAGTACAAGTGTTAACTACTGCATTCCACACGGGCTGTATACAGGTTGCTAACCACCAGAGTCCTCAGTGCAATGAAACAAGACAATTAATTACATGGCAAATTTGTCCAAGATCAAAACGAGAATTATGATTGGTTGACAAATGTCCACTGAGAATTACGGACCCCTTAGAGGGCCGCTCATGAATTAGTTTCAGCAAAATTGCTTTTTGAAAGCATTGCACAAAAGAAAACAGTTCGCTGTTAAGTAGAAATGTTTTTTTTTTTCATATTTGGGGAACTATTTAAGTTTAACGTTCACGAAAGCGACCTGAAAAATGTAAATAAATGTTTAACTTTAAAGAAGCTCGCCATAGGAAAAAATCCAATCTCGTAGATACAGCAAACAATTTAACAGAACATCCACGGAACGAGATAAATTTCTTAAGCGAAGACTTTCAACAAAGTGTTAACTTTCTACTGGCGACAAGATCTCTTTGAAGACACATGGCACGTTCCTCGTGCTTACATACGGGAGAATCCGGAAGTCGGTAGAAACATAAATACTACATCATAAGAAGGAAACTAGGGTCTAGTTAGGAGCCTAGTTTTTTGAAAAGAAAACCAAGTCCTTAGCGACTGTTTGGTTGGCCTGCACAGGAGGTAACTTCGAATGCGACGATAATTGTCAGAGCACAAAGAAAGGCCACAAACACAAAGTTGGAGTTACAAGATTCCATAATGTAGTGTCAAATTTAAGGAATTAAGTGATTCTGCTGGCCGTATGTTCATTATTCCGAGTCCGAGCGTCTATTCATGCCAAGCATTTTTTTTGTCACTTCTTTTTTTAGTCCAAAACCACAGCGTTCCGGTCCCGGGGGAAAAGTTCAAACGCTTCTGTGCCGAGACTAATTAATGAAGGACTTTTCAAAACTGTTTCAATCAGTTTTGTTGGGGAGTTGGCAAATGAGCAATTGGGTATATAAAGCCCCGGCCAAACGATCGCAACATTTCGACGCAACATATCGCAACATTGTTGGGCACAACATGTTGCGTGCGTTTGGCCACCCTGTTGCGACGTGTTGCGACATGTTGGGTCTTGTAAATCGAACTAGTGCGCATGCCCGGGTGCAACATTGTTGCACGAACCTGGCCAAACGAGTAAATATCATGCAACATCCACAAATGCTGCATGAAAAATTTGATCATTTTCAAACTTGAGCCAACAACACCCAACATGTCCCAACATGTCGCCACAGGGTGGCCAAACGCGCGCAACACGCTGCGCCCAACAATGTTGCGATATGTTGCGTTGAGATGTTGCTATCGTTTGACATCACGTCGGAGGAAATTAAAAACGTAACAATCATCGGTTATTTTGGATCTGTGTTTGAGGAAAACCCGGACAAGGAAACCAAATGATAATGCTGACTATATTGTTCTCGAAAAGCTCCGTTTTCAAAATATTTTCCGTCCAAAAGCCGGCCTTTTCAAATTCCTCTGGTTTGAAGAGCGTTTTCGAAAAGCCCCGTTTCCGTAACGGATTAGTGTTAACGATAGGCCTAACTGTAGAAACAGAGCTGCGTTTTCAAATTTTTAGACGCTGCCAAAATCATCAGTGAATTGTATTGTTCTGGGGACACGGAACGGAGATGTTTATTTATTTTATTCACTGAAATTTAGATGTTAGACCGTAAACTGAAGGAAGACTTCAGGGACCATGGCAGTGCAATGCTTGGGAGGCGCAAGCACCCTCGCACCAAGCGTCTTCGTTCCCCTTGAACCGGAACCCCCGGAACCTACCCGGAACCCACCCGGTACCTTGACAAAAAACCAAAATGATAAAAATCAAATAAAAATAATAAATATAATACAAATCAGATAAAAATAATAAAAATGAAATTAAAAAAAAGTAGTTTTCACCTTAAAAATACTTGAACAGGACGGCACCTGACTAACGGAGTGTTTACTTTGCCAAAGGCCAAAGTACAAAGTAATTTTTACGACTCGAAACCACGAGAGCTTCCATATTTTTTTAATACGACCATGAGTGAGGCGAAAGAGACTATCACCATAGAAGATGAATCTGAAGATGACGATACTTAAGAACTATATCAGACAGTTTTCATCAAAACCGAGGAAACGTGTCCTATTGCCAGGTAACATTTCCTTCAAACAGAAATTTGACTGTTTCCTGAGTTACGTAAGCTTAAAAGCTGATCGCTTTCGTAAAAATCTAGCCTGCAGTGCAGGCGTCTTATTGGGGCGAGTTAGCGTTACAACCTTGCGACCGCCTTTTTAGACCGCCATGTTAGACGGTGGGGGATGGGGGAGGGGAAATATGAGAATATGAAATATGAAATATGATCATGAAATATGAGAGATTTTCTTCGCTCCACCCCTCCCCTATCCTTCCTCTTGCCTATCATTCAACCCCTTGGTAAAACTTTCTTTCTCTCCCCAGTCTTCCACTGCATGAAAAATTCAAGATGGCGGCTAAACTTTTTACGATGTGAGCGCTCGCTCGAAAAAATCTCGCCTGCTCTGCAGGCTAGTAAAAATCTGCTCACAAGTTTACGCGGTTTCGTTTCATTTCAACAGCGCTGTAAAGACTGAAGGGAACGATCATGACGAGCTAATCGAAATCCTTTCCTCGCCGGAAACATGTCCAGAAAAGAAGAGGTAAGCGCAGGTTCATTAACTTTTTGTGAAGGCGTAGCGAAAAAACAAAAACAAAAAACAAAAAACAGAACTAAACGAAGTCACTCAGGAATTGTTTTTTTCCAAGGTAGTTCGTTTTCATAAAACTGCTTTATGTTTACATATCAGACGAGGCCGGTTGAACTGGGTCAGGGTGTGTGTGCATATTATAAACTAATTGCGATTTTTAGACGGCTGTTGGGAGAATGAGTCTATCTTTTTGTCGAGGGTCGAGGGTCGAGGGCCCCATGTCGAGGGTCGAGGATCGAGGGTAATATATATTTTTTTCTGAGTCTTGTTTATTCAAATGTCACAAATCGTAGGAGTCGTGAATCCAAGGATTGTCAACCCCATTTTACATGACCATTCAGTATACGTGTATTTGCTTTGTCATAACACCAAACCTAATTTGGTAAAATGTTGACGTGACTTCCTGTCGCACGATCAGTCGAACTTTCAAATAAATTCTCTGAAATACATGCCGTAACTACTGGCTATTTACAAACGAAGAGCCTAGTGGAGGAAAGGTTTTCTAGGTCTTACCGTCGCTTGCAACTTCCGGTCAATCAAAATTCAAAGTCTTGGGAAACTTCAAAGTTTACCCGCCCACTTGGGAACATTTTGGCGCCACTCTGCAAACGCTTGAAGAGAAGCAAAGTCAGCAACGCATACGGGCATTTTGTCTTTTGCAGTTTTGAAAATCAGAATGAATGATAGGAAATCAATAGAGGATTTTCTGTCGGATATCAGTTACTTAGCCCATGTGAAAGGTTCATCGAGGAAAAGAGGCAAGAATTACACCCGCTTTCAGTGTTACGTGCAGAGCAACTATCTTTCGACATGCCATCTTTCGACATGCTATGTAACCTGGCCTACGTCAAAAATGTAAGCACAACGGACTTCTATATGGTCAAACTCAACTTTTAGTCATGAAAGATGGATTTATTTGACATCAAACTCAGGTTAGTCAGGTTAGGAGATCAAGAAGTCATTCTGTGGGAGACAAATTGTTTACATCTTTCGAATATTAAACTGAGCGGTAGCGACCCAATTCCACCGGAAGTCACCATTGAGAGCCGATCGACTACATTAAAATCGTTTGAATTATCCCGTAGATCGGACGTCCACAGTCTCCTTCATTCATTTGAGGTCAGTAATTATCATATACTTGTCATTTGTTCCGCTAATAACCGGAAAAATTGCCAGTTTCACAGGTAAACTGTCTTTCAGCCGTTTATATAGCATGTCGAAAGATGGAATGTCGAGAGATGGTCGAAAGATGTCGCCTATGCACGTAACACTGAAAGCAGATGTAAAGTTCAAGCTTGAGGAAGCAAGCGCTAAAAGATAAGAACTTGAAGAAACGTCTGCCAAGATAAGAGACGTAGCTTCCGCGCTTGAAAATACCGGTCAACGCTATGTAATTGTCATGTAAGAAAACACACAGTTTGCACCTGCCGAATGGCAAAATGTGAGTCAGTGTTTTTCTGTGGATAGTTGAGTAGGCATCCAGATGAAAAACGGGAGTTTCAGGAGAAAAAAAGGGAAATAGCAGCATTGGAAACGGCCGCCGCGAAAATAGAACTGGATTTGAACTGGCTTTCTCCCGAGTAAAAATAGTTCTTTGAATAAACACGTAGAGGAAATTTTGCTTAAAAAGTTTCCCCTTTGATTTCCTATCATTCATTCTGACTAGGTATAAAATACTAGGTGGAAGATTGTATTCAACAAGTTTGAAGGATGTAGCTTGGCTAGAAGGTAAAGTCTGCATGCAAGTGGCCCATCAGGCCGGAGCTTATCCCGATTTCTAGAAGACGCTCAGTTAATTTGTATAATGTTCCATACATTTTTCTGTATTTTTCTTCCCGCGAACCGCGTCCACCCAGCCAAATTTACAGACAAATGTATGGAAAATTAGAAAAATAAACCGAGCTTTAAACGTGATGAATACAATTCTCTACCTAGTATTTTAACGTTACGATTCACAAATTGTGTAAAATTCAATTTTGAAAAAATTTATTTGCCACCGGATTCCCATACAAACACTGTAATTTCTGATATGTAGTCTATTTAAGCTCGCAAATCTCAAATCTTGCGACCCATCGCAAAGCCCTGCAAGTTTACCGAAGGAGAGAGAATTTGCTCCCATCGCCTCCCGGAGGGGGGGAGAAGGGAACTCCCTTATATGGGCTATATAGGTATGTGCGGCCCCAAAGGGTATGGTTTTTCAGCCGTTTTAGTCATAAATAGGGTATCGATTTTAGCCATTTTGGTCGTAAATAGGGTATGGATTTTGCACTCTAGCCTTGATATGGGTATGTTTTTAAGAGGAAGCCACTTTTTCATCATTATCGAAAAGAAAATCAACCACCCTTCACAAATTATGTTTACGGTAATTTAACATTGGTCTGAACTAGGGAACTAATTGTAACGCAGGTCTGAAACAGGGTTTTGATTTAAGGGTCAGTTCATAAATAGGGTTTCGAATTTATGGTCGGGTCAAAAGTAGGGTAGAGAATATCGAAGATTTTAGTCATAAATAGGGTAAGGGTTTTGGGAAGCGGGCTGCACAACCCCGCCAAATTTTTCCGGGTGTACCACCCCATCCCCGGGCATCGCCTCCAGATTCCACCTACAGTTCCTGTTTGATAGATGGAAAATGAATATTTTGCATCGCGGCCCGTCAATATCACTGGAAAACAATGAAGCCAACACTCCACGAAATCGCGTTGGTAGTAACACGACCTAAACAGCTACAACGACATAGAAAACGAGGTACACAAACGAAGCCAGGGAAGGCGTTTTTATTTGTTTTCCACAGTGAAAAATTTGAGCGAAGCTAAAAATGTGAAATCCGAAGCGAGTGAGGCACTTTGACACAACATTGTCACTATCAATACAAATATTAACGCGAACCACATTCCGTTATCCCTGTGTTTTATCTTCTTGTTGAAGAAATTACAACTGTAAAACTGAATGTTTGGATTGATTTCTACGCGGATAGCCATTCAAAAGTTGATGGCATTAGTACATCGGCCAAAGCATCCAGCGTGATGAAGTCACATGAAAAACGGACTTTGAATGTTATAGAAGGTTATAGATAAATAATCAGCGCTGTGATATATTATTAAACCCTCGACATGGGACCCAAAAAGATATCTGAATCGAACAGACTACATTATCTTTCTCGCTGTAGCAAAGACGTTTGTGATATGAAGTGCGATCATGTTAGCAGACATTAAACTAAATCGGGGAGGAACATGTAGACCGGACTCGACTAAGCGGAGGAAATCGAGCCTACAGCAAAAGGTAAAAAAAAAAAAAACCCAGAAAAAAAAATATTACCCTCGACCCTCGACAAAAAGATAGACTCGTTTGAGGGATGTAGCTTGGCTTCTTTTCTGGACTTGTTTCCGGCGAGGAAAGGATTTCGATTAGCTCGTCATGATCGTTCCCTTCAGTCTTTACAGCACTGTTGAAATGAAACGAAACCGCGTAAACTTGTGAGCAGATTTTTACGAAAGCGATCAGCTTTTGAGCTTACGTAACTCAGGCAACAGTCAAATTTCTGTTTGTATGAAGGAAATATTACCTGGCAATAGGACACGTTTCCTCGGTTTTGATGAAAACCGACTGATATAGTTCTTAAATATCGTCATCTTCAGATTCATCTTCTCATGGTCACTCATGGTCGTATTAAAAGAACATAGGCACGCAAGGCGTGCAAGAGTTTTTTTTTTGTGAACTAAAAGTCTCGGAGATAGGAGCATTCATAGAACTGTTTACAGTAATGATTTGGTTTATTTGACAAGTTTTTTTGGTTGCGATGTACAGCAAGAAAGAAACTGATGTTACCTCACATTACCGATGTTACATCGGTAATGTGAGGTAACTAAATAGTAAGCCATAAAATCTTTGACTGAACAGACTGCAGTAATCTGACACGTCTCCAGATTAATGTAGATACCATCTTATTTTCTAACAGGCAGTTTGATTCGTTCTTTGATACAACCCACACTGTGATTGGTGTGACACGCGCACATGCATAACACCCTCACTCACCGATCACATAGCCCTTCCAACCCCTAAGGGGAATTTTTGCTCAAAAATACTCAAGTTAAGGACGTTCGCGCCCAAAATGTTCCCACATACAGATTTTTAAGTGATAACGTAATCGCTTTATGCTGGCATACATGCATTCCTTTGGATAGTGATTTCGCATAGTTTGTCGCGCTTATGTCCGTGCGCTTTTGTCGCGCACTTTTTATCCCCCTGTGGAAGCGAAATGCACTCTGGGAGTTCCTTTGCTGCTTTCCTTTACTGTTTGTAGGTTCAGCGGAGTGCTTTTAATTGGAGCTTTTAAAAGAAGATTTAGGGGTGGATTTTGGTTTAAACAGTATCGGATAAATTTGGGTTCACGGGCAAACTCATAATAAGAACATGTCCTCCATACATGCAAGTTTAGATAGACAAGTAAGTCGCATAGGCGATAGGTGAAGGCTTTGCGGCTTTCCTTTACTGTTTGTAGGATCAGCAGACTGCTTTTAAGCAATATGACAAGTATACAGTTAAAACAACAAATTAATTTCCGGTGAGGTAATTAGTGTTGCCAAATATTTTTAAAGGTAATAAGGTGTCGATTTCAGAGAGAGTAACATTCCTTTGCGGGTTTCCTTTGCGGCTATTCTTTGCTGTTTGTAGGATCAGCGGAGTGCTTTTAATTTCAGCTTTTAAACGAAGATTTGGGGGTTGATTTTGGTTTATACAGTGTCGGATAAATTTGCGCTCACTGGCAAACTCGTAATAAGAACATATCGTCCATACATACAAATTTAGATAGACAAGCAAGTCGCACATGCGATAGCTGAAGTGTCTACATAAAATTTACGGATTGGTAGCGGAGTTGTACTTTTGCCAGTCTTGAAGTGAATTGAATGAGCATTGTATGAGCACTGAAATATACAGTTTACAGTAGCGATAATGAAGTCAGGGTACGATTCATTTGCAGTTTTCAGTTTTTTATGAAGTTTTGGAAATGTGCTGTTTTATATTTTCTGTCAACGAAAGAGTGGTTGTGATTAAACAATCGATAATCGTTTTGTCAGGGTGAAGACAATAGGAATGTTCATTGATGACAAGTATACGGTTAACAACAAATTAATTTTCTGTGAGGTAATTAGCGTTGCCAAATATCTTTAAAGATAATAAGGTGTCCATTTCAGAGAGAGAAACTTGTACTTTGCGGCTTTCCTTTGCTGTTTGTAGGATCAGCGGAGTGCTTTTAATTTCAGCTTTTAAACGAAGATTTGGGGGTGGATTTTGGTTTATACAGTGTCGGATAAATTTGCGCTCACGGGCAAACTCATAATAACATATCTTCGATAGATACAATTTTAGATAGACAAGCGGGTCGCACACGCGATATGACTCGTCAAGAGAAAATTATTTTCTCTTGGACAAGTATATGGTCAAAACAATAAATTAATTTCCGGTGAGGTAATTAGCTTTGCCAAATATCTTTAAAGATAATAAGGTGTTGATTTCAGAGAGAGGAACTTTTCAGCGGAGTGCTTTTTATTTTGGTTGGTACATTTCGCTGACCCCTGGCACATGGACTAACAAGATGGACCTGGTACGTGAACTACTTGAATGAACCACCAATGGACTACCCTAAGTGTAAACCCCTAAACTTTCTAACCCAAAAGTTTAAGAATCAGTTTGTCTGCTCATGTCCCAATCTTCTAGGAACAATTTTTAAACGTCATCGCTTCTGCATGCATTGCGTGCCGTTTATTTTTCTAAACTTGCCACGCAGAAAGGTAATGATCTACTTTTGCCAAAAAGGCAAAAAAATGCGGGGGGAGGGGGGGGGGGGTTACCGACTTCGTTTTGGAGAGATTATGCCCGGAAGAACACCCTAAATCTGAAAAAATCGGGCTTCGTTAGCGAATAAGGTCACAGTGTCTGTAAGCCCCAAAATACTGCAATTAGATCTTTTAAGTGAAATATTCTCTGTCAAATACGCATTTAGCGATCATAGTTTCACGCGCCTTGCAGCCGCAAGATGGCAGGATTCGAAGCCCCGTGGACAGAAATCTTGAAATTTTTTTAACTTCCCACATTGATTTTTTGTCCATTTTTGGACAATGTGGCGATAATTGTAAATAAAATCTGTTTCTGGTAACAAAAGTAGGGGTCACCGAACGTCCAAGATCGTTAAATCCGCTCAAAGCTATAGCAATGGCCATCTTCCCTGTTATTGTTCACTACTTCACCGAAAATAGAAAGAGTGAGAAAAAAACGTCTCTGACACGTTGAAAGTCTGATTTAATTAAATTGCACTTTAACTTGGTGCCACGCAGTCTTCAAAGAACATTTGAACAGTTTTCATACTTTTTACCTTTAAAAATATCGGACTGAAAAGAATGTCATAAAATGCCTATCAAATAAAAATATTAAACTGCCAGTGCAGAGACGTAAAAACCGTCCAGAAATGAAAGCTTCTTTTTTGTTTAATATCCTGGGAACAATAGCCGATAACTTGTCAGCTCTAATTGAATTTACTCCCACATAAAAAGTGTTAAGTTACCTTTTGTAACTAAAGCTAGCAAACATCTCGTGGGAACAAGTGGTGACGATTCGTCAGCTCTAATTGAATTTACTCCCTTGTGAAAAACATGTTCGGGTCAATTCACAGAATATTTTCAACACGTAGTCGTTAAAACTCAAAGCTTTAATTGCGACGCTCGACGTACAGACATCTCCACGGCTTGTCAACTTGTTCTACGTCTACGGTGAAAAACTGAACAAGAAAAAACCTAAATTAACAACACATTCGGACAAATGGAAACTGTGAAACCTATACTTACATGTTCTGTGCGGTTTCGACGGGAAAAGTACAAAACTGTAGCAAAAAACAACATTGTGAAAGCAATCCGCCCGACACGAAACTCAGTTTCAAAGACAAACCATGTGCGACTGAGTCACGTGATTCGACATAGTCCCACCAGCTGTGCACAGTTCGACCCTAAACGAGAGTCAGCTTATAACAGACCTAGGTCAATTTCAGTGTATCAGGTTCGGCCGCTAGTCGGCCTCAACTAAACAAGAGTGTCAAATTACCCTTTGTAACTAAAAAATAAAAATATCTCGTTATATTTACATGTAACCAGAACAAAACAATCGTTACCTGCACTTCATTGTAAACGTTAGAACTGTTCCAAATTTAAATAGTCTCGTCTCCTCTAAAACATGTCCTAAGAACTAGAAGCGACGATTCGTGACCCCTAATTGAGTTTACTCCTTGTGAAAACTAAAAGTATCAATTCACCTTTGTAACTAAAAATAAAAATATCTCGTTTCATTTGCATACTACTAACTCATGAACTGTTTCAAAACTCAAGGCTCATCTCGTTCATAACTAGCCACCATTACACTGAACATCATGCACTCTAAAACAACCCCGGCCGATGTATGTATGTAACTATCACACTCCGCTCCAAACCCGGACTAAAAATCACAAACTGGCAACATACATGTCAGTCTTTATTTTTCAATTACCAAAGTCCTTGTGTTTAATACAATAAAACGCTCAAGACTTCATATACTTCACTTAAGTTATCTTGAACAAAAATAATTTCCTTTTTCTTCAACTACAATTCGTGTTAGTTACTGATGTGAATAAGCGAAAACCCTGATAACATTGAAGAGAAAAGATTTAGTTTCATGAGGGGGGTGAATAGGGGTAGGCAAATCCGCCGATCTGTGCCTTTTTTTCGCCAAATCCGTCGATGCGCCAATATTTCGTTCAAATCCGAAACCACAACCACATCTGGAAACAAAAGTGTAAAAGTTCAAAGGTAAACTGGTAAATGTGAATGCCATTGTTAATTTTGCACAAATAGTAAAGAAAGCAGCATGTTTGATGACTATAACACAGTACAATTCCAATAACAGTGTCACACCTGAGTTTAAATGAGCTTCGTTCGAAAAAAGAAATAATTTGGATGAACTCATTAACAAACCGACTAAGGCTGAAGAAAGATCTATGACCCAAATTTCGTTTAGGACCCAATAACCGAACATCAAGACAGGCACAATCCGGAATCCGCGCCAAAATTCACAGCTGATCCACGATCCACTGTGTTTTCAAAATCCGCCAATCCGCTCGATTTACTGCAAAAATCCACAATCCGTGCGCTTTTTAAGGCCAAATCCGTCGATCCGCAAACCTATTCACCCCCCTCATTCATTAAAACGTATCTTCTCATTCCAGAAGTAAGCAAGAACCATTATAATTGTAAAATCGTCATAGGATAATATCTTTTTGTTCTGTTGACCAAATTAATCGTAGTCTCTTTGCTTTTCACATTGAAACTTATCAATGGATGCTGAAATTAAAGTACCACTGAAACGAAATTTTCGTACTCTCTTTTTTTAGCCCAATTTATAGTTTCAAATGTGCTTAAAATAATGGTGAACTTTATTTCTGTCAAATCCTAAAGGAAAGTGCTCTTTTTAGCTGCTGAAATCGACTTTTTGGAGCAAAACTGTGTCCGGGCTCTGGAACCGAGTTTAAGGACCTTGTGACGTCACTGGTTGTATTCACGCAAGAAGCGCTTAAGATTCTCTCTTGTTTTCACTTGATTTATTTAAGTTTATTCTTCATATTGTCGATACCTACTAGTTTCCTACCTTGTAATTTCAGTCCAGCCTTGACAGGAAATACACATCATAAACGTTGGAGGGCGCCAAAGAATGTAGATTCACCAAAATGAATGCTACAGATTAGAACAGCTCAGTATACTTTTCGAACATCTTGAGTACTCGATTGGAGATTTCGAAGACGAGTGTGGCAACTTTTGTATCACGTCCTGAAGCCTAAACACGATATTTCGTCGTCTGTTTTCAGCCTGGTTCTGAAATTTGGATTCTCACGTTTATCTAAGGTCTAGTAACAAGGTTCGAATATATCCTCGGCAACTTTGCTACATTAAAAGCCGTAAGCGCATCAGCCATCCGCACAATCATGAAGTTATTAACGGTCCACAAGCTTTGAGTCGAGTACTTCTTTGCACACAGAGAGCATCTTTTTATGATACTAGTAAGTGAGAGTTCTTGTGGTAGACAAAATGTATCTTTGAAAATTGTGATCCGCAGCAGGGTTTGCTTTATCGCCGCATACGTATCAGTGTAAACAAAGTGGGAATTTCGCTTCTCTTTTACACGTATCTCCCAATTGTAATATTTCACGGCCGATGGATAACTTGGAGTTCTTTAGCACATACTTATGTCTATGATCTTCATTTAATAGTATTCAAGTTCAAAGCAATTCGTTAAACGTCACTAGTTTGCACTCCTTTCGAAGGTTTATTAAACAGAATTTGAACTAATTTGCATATACGACCTTTCGCCGCCGACATTGTCACGCTTTCTCTCGTTTCCTGAAAACATATAATTGTAGGGTCATGGCAGCTAAGTTTACCTTTATAGTTTAAATTCGCTCCCTCATATAAAAGAAGAGGGTTTCTTAAATTGTTGCTGTTGTGATAACTTGTAGGATGTAGCAGATACAACTAGACTAAAGGTCACTGTGGCACAATCTCGTCCGCGGTGAAACTCACAAAGCGTCCGGTTTCCTCGAAGCGAAGCGACTCGAAAACTCGAAACGTTGTTGCTACGATTCGTGCAGCAGCATTCCGGATAATATTTTCAAAAGCCGCTTTCTCTTGTTTTCATGTCTTTTAACTTTATGAGTGTAGATATTGTTTAATTGAGTGCTGGCCATTTCACTAAGAGTCCCGATCATTTTGCGATCTAAGAACTCCCACTCGTTTGCTTGCTTACATAAAATATCCAATTAAATAGACTGAAAAGCCCCAGGATCGACTCTCCACCTCTTCATGTCTAAGGCTACAGTTATTATCTGCTTTACAGCCCTGAGATGTCCTTAAGATGTTTTTTGGGGGGCTTCGAACAGTATTCTCTTCTCCCATAATCACTCTAAATTTTCAGCGGGGCATGAGAGCAATACAACCAGTGACGTCACTAGGCTGTTTTGGCCGCGCCAAGATGGCCGCCAATTTTGGGCTTAACCAGCCAATTTCGAACGGCTGAAAAAGCAGTTTTCGCTTACCGTATGCGAAAAAAAAGTCTGCAGTGTTTCCAAGTAAGGTTGAAACGTTATTACTAAGCAAAAATCTCACATACGAAAATTTCGTTTCAGTGGCACTTTAACGACACGCCCGGAACATTCATTACGAACTCTGCAGCAATATTTAGGTTTCAATACAACACGCAAACGATTTGAACCTGGTCACAACCTCTTCACATTCCCAGTAGTGCATTCCGCCCCCCCCCCCCCCCAAATACAATTGATCCTGTCATAGAAACCACATCAACTTGTCTTTCATTCACATCTTAAACCCAGTGGTAGAGCAGCTAATACTCAATTCAGAAACTTATCTAATGGGAAAAGCTCACCCTTCATCGCATGCTCGTAGTTATATGCCAAACACTGTTTCTTTGACTGATTATCCAGTTGTAGATGATTATCAAACCCGCCCACAAAATCCTCAGCCTAACCCACAGAAAATGTCGAAGTAAGCCCAATATATGAATACTTCCTCCTCTTTTATAAGAGAATTAATATGGCCGTTCTGAACTGTATCGGGATCAAATCTTCTCACATACCATTTACTTTTACAACAAGAAATTTGATTGACTGTTTATAGTAGATCCAATCTGATTGGTGTAACATACATACATCTCTCACTCACTCATCCATTGACCCGTCCATAACATACCCGACGCGCCGACTAATAGGTATTTTTTTTTCAAAAAAAAAAAAAAAAAACTAAAAAATGCGGAAGCTCTTGTGGTTTCGAGTCGTACAAAATACTTTGTATTTTGACCTTTGGCAAAGTAAACACTCCGTTATTTTTATTACTTTTATTTTACTTTTATTATTTTTATTTGATTTGTATTATTTGTATTATTTGTATTTGATTTTTATCATTTCAGTTTTTTGTCAAGGTTCCGGGTGGGTTCCGGGTAGGTTCCGAGGGGGGGGGGGGGGGGGGAAGGGTCCGGCTAGTTCCGGGGCGATTCCGACGGTTCCAGTAGCTTCCGGGTGGGTTCCGCGTCTTACATACGCCCTAACGAAGACTTAAAATACGAGATTGGAGGTGCAAGGTAAGTCATTCCTTTTGGTGCATGCACGAAAACCAAAATTTTTGACCGGTTCAAAAACACTTGCCCGATATTTCGGGTAAAACACCTCTGAAAGTCAAACCTTCTATGAGGGCTGGAGATTGTCTTTTCGTTATTGTAGACCGTTTTGCAAACTGTTAACCGTTTGTGATTGCTTCAATTTTATCGTTATGCCACGAGGATCACTCTCCCGCTTTTTGAGTTGTGTCTACAACCGTCTGAAGAAATGGTCTCAGTATGTCTACTAACTGACTCGTCATCTCCTATCGAATTCAGTGTTCCGTCCAGTTTCGCGACGTTTTACTGCCTTCCCCCACCCCGTTCGCGCTGTTCAAATAGTGAATTTCAGCCTAAACCGTCCAAGAAAAACGATAAAATATAAAGACAACCACAATAATCAGGCAAGCCAGAGACCAAGCCTGCATCAAAATGAGCCCGTGCTTTCACTAGAGATGTTTACCTTGGTTTTGTTTTAACTTTACTGAAGTGAAAGTTTAATCGTGTAAGCACAGTAGCAAACCTCGGTAAATGGCGGCAAAATCAAAAGTAAGCCAACCTAGATTTGTCGACAGTTGAACGCCTTATCAGGCATGGTTTAGCTCAGTAACCGACGGTAAAGCCTGGTTCACACTAGCGACATAACGACATAATGACATCGATCGTCACAAACGACAGAAAACTAAAGGACATTATCTCGACGTAAAAAGAACGTTATGTTTGTAGTGTGAACATGTAGTTATGACATATTAGCAACATAACAGCATGAACATGACGACATAAAGATAAAACTGATCTTTTCCTTATGTCGTTATGTCGCTAGTGTGAACCAGGCTTAACTGAGGAAAAGCAGACGTTGTCGCGACATCTTCGCGGCAAGTGTTCACGCGTTGAGCGCGTAAAGAAGAGAAAAAGATAAGTTTCCGGATGTTACTAAAACTGGGAACTGGGAACGGGGAACGGGAAACGGGAAACGGGAAACGGGAAACGGGAAACGGGAAACGCGGAACGGGAAACGCGGAACGGGAAACCGGGAACGGGAGTCTGGGAACGAGTGCACACCGGAAACCCGCCTAAGAATTCAACATGGTGGACAAAGGAAAAGAAAAGGGAGCAATTTGGGGAAAGATGAGGACGTGTTACGGTTGTAAACGTGAGTTTCTACCGGCTGTGCCCCCAGATGACCAGTACGTTTTTGTTAAAGCAGAGTCCGATTGGTACTGGGATAAATACGTGTAAAGCACGAAATGGCGCCTGAGGAGAAAATCGAATCAATATTATCACATGCTACCCCAATCGGTCAGGCCACAGTCGTTCTTAAATAGAATTTCAAGCCTTCATAGTCTTCTCATATCTTCTCACTTTGTGCGCGAGCTGTCATATCAATTTTTAAAGAAAGCAGCATGCAATATGATACCGAAGATAAGTGACGTAACACATGACCATCGTTGAACGTAGGCCGTCCGTTGTCTTCGCATTCGGTAGCATGGCTGCCTTTCGGAGATCGGCAAGTCAGCCGGCAAATCAGTTAAGCAGCGAATAAATAACCTATGGCCTAGCCGCTTTGTTATAGACAAAATATATAAAGAAACGAGCAAGGAATATCCAAAATAATGCTAATGTTGGTGAAAGATGACCGCGGAAAAGCGACTGCGTGACACTCGGTATAATTTTTAGAAGACGAAAAACAGTCTTTATTCAATGTCTGCATTTTGTACCCAGTCTGCAGTTTGCATTTTGTACCCGGTGTGCAGTCGTGCAACCTGCATTCTTTCATTTTGTACTGACCGATTGGGGTGGCATCAGGAGCCCATTACCCGGAGCTTCCATCTTCTATACCGACCCTCTGATTCAACCCTGTCTCGTATCTTTTTATTTTTAGAAGCACCTCCCACGGAGGTTTTCGCGGGTGCTTTTATAATAGCGAATCATGAGAGAGCTGTGGTGGCCCGCATGTGACGTGTAACCATAGAGGACAAGAAAGTATTTCAATGATGGTGGAAAGCGAGGAAAGTTTATTATTTTGTTAGGAAGTTATGCGGACGTCAGCGTGTTCTCGCGGGAAATTGAAGAACTCCCGCAGATATCACAGTTCTAATAATAAAAAGATACGGGACAGGGTTGACTCAAGGGTACAACTCATATGGAGGCTCCGGGTAATGGGCTCCTGGGTGGCATGTGATACCGATTCGATTTTCTCCCCAGGCGCCGTTTCGTGCTTTGTTTATCCCGGTACCAATCGGACTCTGCTTTAACAAGAACGTACTGGTCATCTGGGGGCACAGCCTGTAGAAACTCACGTTTACAACCGTAACATTTCCTCACATTCTCCCAAATTGGTTTCTTTTCTTTTTCTTTGTCCGCCATGTTGAATTCTCGGACGGGTTACCGCTGTACACTCGTTCCCAGACTCCCGTTCCCGGTTCCCCGTTCCCCGTTACCAGTTTTAGTAACATCCTAAGATTCCTCCTAATATAAGTAGGTTTCAAGTCAACGGGCAAATAAAGCTAAATTAACTCATATTTGGACAAAGAAATTCCGGACTGCTGTTTCCCGTTCATCGTCAAGTGCCGTAAGCGTTTCCTTTCTGTTAGAAGCTCACTGCGTAGCTTAGTTGCAGTGTACATGCAGGCGCAACTAGAAGAAGACCTACCACAAAGAGAGAGAGAAAAATATCGTAATTGAGGTCTATGGAGAAGAAAAGCAAATGTTAGAATTTAAAGCGGCCCCGAATAAGAAGAAGTACCGGTAAACATCTACGTAGCCCGGGCTCCATGGCAGATGCCATTTCAGGTTTTTTGCTGGAAGAGGCTCAGCGAGATATCAAAATTCTTTTCACTATTCATCTACAAAGCTCTACATTTGTGGAGAGTTTGGCTCGACATCACTGCCTCCAAACTGACAACGACCTGCGTTTGGCATTGGAGTAAAGTCAGAAATTTTGTAATTTTCCGACAGTTTCTGTGCAGCATTGCAGCACTTGCTTTCCGAGAAAACCTAAAACCGTCCGTTGTATGCGGTCTACTTTAGTTAATTAGTTCCGTGTAAACAGCTTCTCTAATAACTGCAGTTTAGTTACGAAACCTCGGTAAGCAGAAACCGTAGTAAACCTCTCTCGTGAAAACACGGCACGAGTGTGATTTTTCTGACTGATGAGCAATTATTGCCAAGCCCGCCCTTTTCTTCCCTTCTCTCAACCAGTGGCTGAACAGAAAGCCTGTGATAAAGGAAAAAAACCTAAACAATGACTGTTAAAATGGGACGAACATTACCGCTTAGTAACATGGACGATCCTTTATTGTACCATTGGTCTTGTTTTCGATGTTAACAAGAGTAACTAGCCCTAAACTAATTACAGATACGTAAAAACAGACTACTTAGCCTAACTAAGACAAGCTGTAGATATTTGACAGGCCTACCGTAGTTACTGTATTTTAAGGCTAAGAGCTGAAATATTTTTTTTTCGGTTCAGTGATCTTATATTTAAGGACAGATAAATACACTGATTTCGCCGGGTGACATTTTCTTGACAATAAAGCGAGCCGGTTGAACATGCAAAATGACGAAATCACTTCAGAAGGCATCAGCGTCATCTGGGGCATCCAAGTCTTTATATTGTACAATCTGTCTTGGATCACGATGGAAACCGCCCCTGTTAAAAGAAATATATCCAACTCTATCATACACACAACGCTTTTACGCCAATTAAGATAAAGTGAGCTGCATAATGACAATAATTTTTTAACAATAACGACCCAAGAACAATACAACAATAAATTTAGTGTATTTCCCGTTCCACATTCAAGGTTGATACCAAAACCGCGGAAATACACCAGCTTATGGTCGCTTAAAACGGTTTCCAGAACTTCTTCTTTGATGAATCAATGATATCACTCTATTTCAACTGATGCCAAAATAATGGTTCAAGAAAAAGTCCACTCATCGGTAGACAAATATATATGCATATGCCGTTAAAAACACCCTCACTTTTCTTATAACTATAAAATGAGTTCGTTACTCCACTTCTCGATTATCGTTATCAAGTCAAAACACAAAGTTTCAGTCGCCAAGTTTAAAAAAAATTTAGGGAGGTGGTTCCGAGGCACGCTATTTTTTCGACAATTTAAAGTGGGTGTAAACCCCCTCCCACAAACCCGACGCAGTTGAGGTAACTCTGACAATAGCACAAGATTAGTTAGTTCACATAGCAGTTTCTTATTACTCGATTTATGTTAGTGCTGTAAATTAAAGGACACTGAGCTTCGCGGCAGAGCTCACCCACTCTGGTGATCTTTCATTCCATGATTATCTCCAAGGTATGGCCAAGAATACGCTACGTTCGATATATCAATATCCTACCATGGCTCCGAGACTTTCAGGACAAAATTGCAAGTGTTTTCAAGTTTCGTTTGTCCGTCAATTCCCAAAAGAGACTTGGATACAAAGAAAACACTACCAAATATAGTGGTTTGTCCTGAAAGCCTCGGAACTATGTTAGAATATGAACAGAATGTGGCCTATTCTCACAGATGAGAGCATCCAGCTGAGCTCCTGGTCATTCGACGCGAGAGCTCGCCCAGATTCTTTTGAGTGTGAACGTTTTTCGCCTTGGGAAACCGTGAGGAAATATTATTTTTTTGTCTCACGGGGTGTAATTATCTCTTGTGAGTCGGAAAAATTAGCTGCCCAATAAAGAAGCACGGGTCATCTCCCTATTTTCTTCAATGTCTGCGGTGAAAAACGTTGAGTTCTTAGCTGAGCTCCCGGACTCGCGTAATCGACTGCTCAGCTAAATGCTTTTGTGTCCGATGGGCTTTAATTCCTTCCCAAAGAGCTCAGTTCTCTTATGATCGAGGAGTGAGTACCCGTATTAAAAAGCCTATTGAGACTAAAAAACGTGGCTCACAAGACCGACATTAGAATATGGTTGTCACCCAACGTCAAATGTAGTCAGATGGACCCTAGTTTTGATCTTTCTTAGGTTACTAACTTTAAGGGCCTGTTTACAAGGAGGGAGGATCACCCTAGCAAGCGGGTTAAGCCTAGCACGCAGATAGGGTAACCCGCCTACCGGGGTAACCCTGGCTGCCTTGTAAACACGACGAAGAAAAAAAAGAGGAAATGTGTGAGTGCTAGTGTTACGCCCTTGCTAGGGTAACCCTCTCTTCTTGTAAAAAGGCCCTAAAACTACTACGTGAAAATTACTAATTTTGACGAGTTTACGTTGAATTGACGAAACTAACATTTCAGCCAATTTTTTCAAACATTCTGGCGAAGCGGAGTTGAGACAAATCTTAACTTTGATCCTATTTTATCAGCTGTGCGTATACTGGGTAACCAAGCAACTTCGCACAAAATAAAATTGTACCACCGTAAGAAGGCAGAACCCTAAACCTTTTAGAATCAAACTGAAGTAAATGAGTTGTCTCAGGCTGAAATTTCTGGCCTCAAGTAATCGAGTAAGGGAAAATATAGCAATTTTAAACTGTCGGATATGAATTGGGCAACATACTGTGTATGACAAGAATTCTGATAGAACAGTTATTGTTCTATCACAGAGTCCAGCGAACGGCAAAGTGAAGAATTTGTATACAACTAACCTGTCGCTCGGTTTATTTCGTCCTGCGCCGTACCCAAATCTAAAATAAAACACCATGTTTAATTAACATTTTTCATTGAATCACAACCGCTGATATCCTGCCGCTGATATCGTCCCCACTGTTTACAGAAACTTATTAAGAAACTCTTACCTTCTTGGTTTCGGGGGAAAAGTATGTCCTCTGCCATACATTTCATGTCCATACCCTCCATAGGTCGGGGGAGTATACGGACCGCGAGGACCTATTGACAGCAAAATCATTTAGTTGAACTCATGAGAAACGAGCACACCAACCTGTTTTTAACGTCTGACCGTCAACAGATAAGCAAAACTTCTTTTTTTTGATATGAATTGTAACATTTTCCTTGGCAATCTTCGTTTGATTCATTACAGCAAAACTGAGAGGCATTGCTCTAGCGGTACACGTATGTATCTTCCTGTGAACACCAATTTGGTCCCCCAAAAAAGAATTCTTCAGGGGCGAATGACGTCATTCCATGTTCGTCCATGTGCTTTCTTTCGAGTGTTGTACAATATTGCGGACTTTCGAGTGTCGAGGCAGCTCATTGTGGACTGCAGCGGATAAGTTGTTTATTTAAAGTTCAAAGTCAGTGTTAATGGCATTTAAAAACCTTTCAGACATGTCTTCACGAAATGTGTACGACTTTTCACACTAATAGAAAGCTGTAGCAGTTTGGCTGGGTTTTGTGTACCCTCTTCTCTTCGACCAAAACCAACGCTGCTTCCTGCTGAATAAATCAAAGGAGGAAATGTGCAGTTTCACTTCGCTGGCCTGGATTTCTGTGCGCAAAATATGTAACATAAACCCAACGAAAGTGTTTACATAGGAAATGAGTTCAACTCCCACAGGATTGCTTTGGTACACCAACACGTCCTTCGTTTCATTATTTCCGAAGTGAAAATGCCCTGTAGCTGTTCCCACAAAGCGAAGGCGATTCAAAGTCGTGTTCGTAAACAAAATAATTGTCCTAGTTCAGTAATAAAAGCACGTCGGCTCGCATACCGACGAAAGAGACATCGTTTGTGTCGATTTACACGGTTAGTATAAAATAGCGACTGCGGACTGCGGACTGCGGACTGCGGACTGCGGACTGCGGACTGCGGACTGCGGACTGCGGACTGCGGACTGCAGACTACGGACTGGGTATAAAACACGGACTTAGGTATAAAACGCGGACTAAGCATTACAGACTGGGTATAAAACACGGGCTTAGGTATAAAACGCGGACCAAGCATTACGGACTGGGTTAAAACACGGACTCAGGTGTAAAACGCGGACTGCAGACTAAATGCGGCCTACTAGCTGCAGTCCGTGTTTTATACCAACCAGTCGTAACGAATATTACGTAATACACGTATAAACGAGAACAAACTCTCTCGTATGCACGTGCTTTGCGCCTAACTGCTCAGGCACAAAATGCTGTTCCTAGAATTTTTGCTTTTTTAACATACCAAACCTACCAAAACTCAAACGCGCTCTTTAATCTACGATTACTACTATTAAAATACATATGGGTTATTGACCAAGCTTGTTCGGTCAAGATGGCTGGATATTGGCCAAGTTCTTTTTTTGCGAGTTTATGGACCGAGACGGAGTCGCGGTCCATAAACTCGCAAAAACAAGAACGAGGACAATATCCAACCATCTTGACCGAACAAGCTTGTTCAATAAAGGATTTACTATGTGGCTTTCGGGGAAATTTTCCTTGCGGGACACGGCGAGTAGTCCCGAGCGGGCAAGATGGAGCTATCTTGCCCGCTCGGGTAGCCATTCACAGCGCAGGATTTGATTCATCTTGCCGGCTCACAGAGCAAGCCATATAATAATAGTAGTGATCAAAGATTATGAGTGCGTTCTATGTCTGTACGTGTGATACAACTTAACCCTTTGAATACCAAACTTTCGCCAAAAAATACCGTTTTTAACCGTTTAGTCAGGGTTTTTAGCTGCCATGACGCTAAATAAGCCTAAGTTTTGCCAAGAGAGCTTTTTTTTTTACTAACAGGAGAGATTTTTCAAGGAATAGGTTCAAAATTGAGCAAAATTTCAATTCCGGGCATGCGCATAAGCCACAATTTGGACTTCGGACTTTTTTTTTTTTTTGCCATTAACCGTTCTTAATTTTGTTTGTTGCCCCTTTCCTTTCTGTTTTTCTCGGCCCTTTTACACTGGCTACCTTTTGCGTTGCATGTTCCTTCTGGCTGCCGTGAAAAGTTGGATGTTAATTACGAGCGAAGCCTAGAAATGGACCTTGATCAATCATAGGCGTAGTGGACCATTTTACCACCGTTTTTGCACCAAAACTGATAACGTTGTTTTTCGATTTGCGACGTGGGAATGTCGTCGATATCTAAACCTGACCATTGTGCGGAAAGGCCTAGCCTAGTACTACTATCTGCTTATCAAGAATATCTGATGACATTTAAATCGATGACGTCACAAGTGGTACAAAGAGCACGACCATTAATTACGCATATATATGCGTAGTTGGTTGGTAATACTGAGCTCTCTGAGGGGGGCGTAAGGGGTGTCCGAAAGCCGCAAAACCGTGTTAAAAACGTAAAAAAACGCAATACCGCATGGAAATGTACCAAAACCGTAGTAACAAATGTGCTACGGCGCCGTCATCATTACTTCTAGTTCGCCATTCCATTAGAAATACCTTATTTAGTTTGATAATAGTGTACGTTAATTTCAATCAACGTATGATCATCGCACTCATAAAATAATACTGTAATATTATAACTGACCTTAACATCATGCACTCTGACGAGTATCGACGACTGCCATGACTCAGTAAAAACTTTATAACACACAATTTTAATTTCTCTTATAGGACTTTTCTGTATATTATTCTTAGATAGCTCTAGTTGTGTCCCCTATTAGCAGCGGGGATTCTCCACTGCTAGATGTAATTGACACGATAATAAAGTCATTATTATCATTATCATTATCGTTATCGTTATTGTTATTATTATTATTATTATTATTATTATTATTAGACCAATAATTGACACCCGTCCGTGGGACTGACTTCCTTATGCTGCCGTGGAACTAATATAAGTGCGCTCGCGTACGCACGAATACTGCTGAGTTAGCCAATTGAAAAACATCGATGTTTACGAAAGTCTCCTCCGCAACCGTTTTTTGGGATGTCACGCGACGCTCCCCCAAAGAAACGGCTGCCCACATACGAACAACATTCCTTTCACGAAATTAGCCAATCACCGCTTCCGTTCCATTTTCAAGAACATTTTCGCGCCAAATTCGCCCTTTGAAACTTGTCCAATCAGAGAATGTTTTTTATCTTTGTATCCCGTCGTGGGAGATGTCACAAACGAACATACAGATTCCCGGCTTTTGTTTAGGGACGCCGAAAAATACCGGCGACGCTTGAACGAGCTTTCTATGTAGCTGAAGACTCTTCAAAGTTCAAGCTTGTCGAGAAGGAAGATATCTATTTTAACTTAATAAAGGAACTAGGAAATCAAGTAGCTTCGCTCGATTTGTTGACAGTGAGTTCTGAATGCATCTCTTTCCTCCTGATTTCAATCTGTAGGAGGCGTTTAGCCCTTGATTGACGCTTACAATTTGACATTTCCAGAAAATATATATTCTCTCATTAGCTGAACATAGCGATGAGCACATGAAGCTTTTGTACTTAGAGCTTTCATTTACAATTTTTTCGTCCGTCATGATCGTAGCCTGCGAACAGCGCCTATTTTTGGCGACATGCGGCGTGAAACAAAAGCCAGAAATCCCTCGCCTGTTCGCACCGCAGGCCTTTTCGCGCGAAAGTTTACGTCATTCACACTTTGCCATTATGTGATTGGTCTGTTCAACAGAGCGCAAACAAACCACAAACACAAAAGGAAAAGAATGTTGTTCGGATGTGAGCAGCCGTTTCTTTGGGAGGAGCGTTGCGTGACATCCCAAAAAACGGCTGCGGAGGAGACTATGTTTACAAATTCAGCACTGGAAACCCCTCCAATGCTACACAACGTAAGCTTTCCGCCAGTTTTTTTTTTGGTGAAAATTCGTCAAGATGCTAGTGTAAAATGGGGTTGACTAGCCTACAGGACTTCTACGGTTGATGACATTGGTACATTTGCTGTTCTCTGTTCGGTAACTCGACCTTTTTGTCGCTTCACTCGTGTTTATGAAGGGCACTTCATGTTGTGTTATAAGGAGGAACTTAAAGTACAGTTGAGCCGTTAGACCACTTCTTCTTGCTCGGCAGACATTGTCCCGCACGAGGCCACGGCAAATACCGCAGGAAATCCGAACGAAAGATTCCCAGCTCGGAAAGTCAACAAGTCGACGTATCATTGGATAAAATGGTTAATCATACCAATCATTAACTGGAAAAAGCGGAAATTACAAACAGCAAAG
This sequence comes from Orbicella faveolata, assembly GCF_042242905.1. Lineage (NCBI taxonomy): Eukaryota > Metazoa > Cnidaria > Anthozoa > Scleractinia > Merulinidae > Orbicella > Orbicella faveolata. Next base: position 21,748,495 of record NW_028301563.1, read on the forward strand.
CTTGCTTGCACAACAATGGTCCCTTGCAAAACATAAACAAAAGATCAAAAGTCATCGGAAGCGTCAGGAACCGAGTAATAAAACGCAGACGACTGAAGACTCTTTTTTACCGACTACCGCGATCGAAAATTTATGAAAAACGCACACCGCTTAGTCTTATCAGTGTCTTACAAAAGCGCAGTACCGTAGGGTAAAATAAAGATTTCCGCCAAACCACACCAAAAATAACGCAAAACCGCATCACCTTAAACCCTTACGTCCCCCTCCTCTCTGTTGCTGAAATCCCCGGCTGAAATCATGATCTCTGTGAACAGCTGCAGTTTCACAGACAGATAAAACGTAATGGCAAAGGCCACTATTTTTCTGTGGATTATTTGATTTCCTTGCTTTACTGTTAGTAAGTTGAGGTCCCATTTGATGACCTTTGATGACACCTTGCGTGACGGCTCCAGTTTCGGTAAACTCACAAGTTTAAATTAATCGAACATTTGCCTTCAAAATTCATGTTAAACATCTCATTTTCACTTTTATTGGTAACAGTAGAGTTGCGTTCTAAGCTAGAAGCACAAATATCAGCAAACAATTGCACTCACGTGCCGGTTTATCCGTGGTTTATCGTAAACAAACGCCGTGCGACCGGCAACTGATTCGAATATTTCCGCTGATGAATAAAAATAGTCAGCATTTACATTGTTGTTCCTTAGTTCTGGCTTGCTCTTATAGATCTTGGCTTCAGAGTACTCTTCCATCGATTCAGTTTTGACCTTCGCTGAATACTGAACAATTTGTGGCCACTGGAAAGTAATTTAAAATGTCAACAAATGTAATCAAAATATAACCAATGAAATACAGCTGTTCCCACGGTTAAAACCCCAAAGTCAAGGCGATTCAAAGTCGTGTTCAGAAACAGAATAAATAATTGTTGTTCTAGATATGTAACAAAAGCACGTCATCTCGCATCCTGACCAAACAGGCCACGCATGGTCCAGAATCAAAACTCCTAGAATTAGAAACGAGCGATCGCGAACGATCGAAAAAGCAAATTGTCTCGTATACACGTCCTTTGCGATGATGTAATTTGTTTTTCACCAGGCCAGAAAGTCTCACGCCGGTTTGCATTGAAACTGCATTCCCTTTTTTTGGTCGAATGCAATCAGAGTGAAAAACCAGTTCAAAGAAAACCCCAAAACGTCCAAAACAACGAAAGAAGCAACACAATAAAACAAGAATGACGTAGCAGATGGACACGCAAACGAGTCCAAAAGCCCCTAAAAAAAAGAGGGGCGGCTAATTTTCAGTCTTCACAAAATATCTCGATTTCTCGCGACTGCAGACAGGCCGAAACGAAATAAGAATGCGTTCTCGTTCCTTGAAAACGCAATTAGCTTTTATGTTGAGTTCCAAAAGCGCTCCTGAGGAACCCTCCGCACACTCACCATACATCATCATTTGAGGTCTGGGAGCCCATCCCATCATCGATTGCGCGCCTTGATGTCCATACATCTG
>NW_028301563.1:21755000-21802500 GCF_042242905.1 Orbicella faveolata
CTTGCTATCTTTAACTCCCAGCTATCTCAAACTCTGAACATTTTCCCTTGAATAGGCTTGTGCAGTCATCAGCTATTTTGAACCATGAGAGTTGTAGATAGTAGGGTTCAACTGTATTGTGCAAAAGTCATTGAGAACATGAAAGCAGTTGAATGTAACAGTTGATGGTAAGTTAAGACAAGTATTATACAATTGTAATAAAAGGACTCTCTACGTGTGGAAAAATTCCCTGACTTTGAAAAATTAGCACATGTAACTCAGCATTTTTATTTACAATATGGGAAACCTGTCAACGAAGCTAGGCAACCTATCTTGTCATGTTTTGCATAAGTGGGTCTGTTACATTGAGAATGTTGCCATCCTTTTGACAGAGCTTATGCCTTAAAAGAGCATTTGAAGCCATTAGTTGCAAAGCTCAACAAAGAGCTTAAACGAGTGGAAATTGATGGTGTGCAATGTAAAAAATTCAGAATTCTAATAGAAAGAATGCATGAAAGGACAGCAGTAAGGACTAGAAAGGACAAAAAATTAGCACAAAATTCGCTAATGCAAGCAACATTTTCAATGCAAAACAGAAAACAATCTAAACCCTGTACCTTCAGTCAATGTGCACTTGTCAGGAGTTGTTCCTCGCACATGGATAATGCCACATCTGTTAGGCATTTCATCTTCATAAGGATAGTCAGAGCCGTTGTAATAATCCAGAGAATGAACCACCCTCAGGTATAAAATCAAACGATCCAATACCCGCAATAGGCTGTTGTCACGTGATAAATCTACCTCAAGTTTCTCCCCAGGCTCCCCCTGATGTGGCGAGGCTGTTCCCATCAGTTCCATCTCCTCGCCTTCTTCCTCCTCAGTTGCATCTTCTGAAAGTGAGGCTAAAATAGGGTTTTCACTTGGAAGGTTGGGTATTTCAGAATCATCAACAGGTTTAGCTTCACATTCTTCACCCTCCTCTGTCCTCTGTAGAACAAAATAATGCACGATCGCTCAACTAACTGGAAGATTATTACTTGGAATCGTTCTTGTAACAATCAATGACTAATCACCATATAAGATCAATAAACCAAACAACACAAACGACAGGCAGACATGTTTAATACCTGGGATATCCTCTGTATACTGGCCTATACTTAGTTTGATGCATAGACGGCAACTGCTACTGAAATCTACTGCTATGTAGTTCCCTAGCTACACAAAGAACACATTGTGATTTTCTCAATAAAAGAAAACAGAAACTACAAGTGAAGTTGTGCATTTCTTAGTAAGTTGTTCGTGCAGTTTAGTAACACAGCCGGCATTACAGTAAATGTTTCGACCGTGAGTTGCAAAGCACGTTCCATTTAGCACATGATTTTATGTCAACCAAGGCAGTGGAAGTAATATTATACCACACTTGGTGCCAAATGTGCAAACTCCAAACTAAGACCCAGCTCGTTTGCTTTTTGGTGAGTTTTTCAATAAAGCCAAAGGGTGAGAATTTGATCCGCCAACGCGTCAGCTGACACTGAATGTCAAGTAATGACAGTCGGCGGTAAATACGCCTTTCTACTGAAATGTCGGCTGAAATTCGATAAAACGTATATATTATAGACTCATGCAGCTTATACCTCAGCAGCTTCTTTCTCGGCTTTCTTTCTCGCCTCAGTCTCCTCCTTGCTCTCTTTCTCATACAGTGTAGATCGCTTGTCCAGTATGCGGATGAGCCTGGCTGCTAGTTTGATGTCATCACGAATGACTTGTTTTGTTGTAGCAGCACCAGCAACTGCTCGAACTCGACGAGAAAGATCCCTGTTCACTACTGGGCTCAACTCGACATCTTTCACCTTAATTGAGTGAAAATATTTAAACCAAGTTTGCATTCCATCACTAAAACTACCAAATTGAAATGAAACACCACTTGAACCACCATACCAATAGTAAACCTTATTTTACTTGTCCAAGCCATAACTTGAATCTTAACCTTCAAGACTTAAATGATGCATACTGGACAACCCCCAAAATAGCACATATTTTGCGAGAACAGGGTTCAAAATGTGCCAGTATTGTAGCTGACAGCAGCTCGCTATTTTGCCGCCAGCAGTATATTATTCGTTGCCTGCTTCAAACTGAAGTTCACTGATCCTGACTAATAACAACCTAAACTGACAAACTTAAATGTTTGACCATAAGAAAGATATCAAAATAACAACAACAACAACAATAATAATAATAATAATAACAATAACAAGAACTTTATTAGAATCTCCTCAGAAAACCTATTTACAAATCTTCACACATCCCACTATTGTAGACTAAAATTTTGATGAAAACAAAATATCATGAGATCCTAAAATACTTATTCACAAGCTCATGCCATCATCGACTTTCTATAATTAGTGGACATACACCCGGTTAAGGTCTATATGTAAATGGCAGACTTTCATTATTATCATAATATGATAATAGAAATAATAATCATAATCATAATCATAATCATAATCATAATCATAATCATAATCATAATAAATTAACAGGAATGTAAGAGATGGGGCTTCTTTCAAGCCAAGAGCAGTGAAAACGATGTTGGTTGCGACAACTGCTATTTTTTGCATTATAACTTGTCACTTTTCAGCAGTTCAAACAACTATTGAAAGAGAATACATGTTAAATCCTGTTTGGTTACAACTTAAATGTTGAATCCATAGCCTTTATCAACCCCGCCCCCCTTTTTAGACTGATTGATTAAAGGGGATGAGCAACCCAAGTAAATATTCTTAGGGCAACTTAACTACATCCTGTGGCTGCCCCTGAGACAACAAGAAACGAAATCTAGTTTAGAGCATTGGTTGTAAAGTCAACCATCCATTGGCTGTTAAGTCAACTATCGAGGTTGACTTAAAAGAAAATAATAAGTGGTAAGGTGACAAACTAGTGACTTATAAAATGAATATCAATTTTAATAGCAAGACAGAGGAGCACTGACTTAAGAATGGGAACAATGTTATTTTCAAGTATAATTATAATAATTACACTGCTGTACTTGGCTTTGTAAATGACATGGTATTCCACTAACCCGAATGTTATTCAAATCCCAGCAAATTTCTTTTATGTTTACACTTCGATCAAAAGTGATCCATCCTCGTCTGAAGAATCTACAAATAATAAAGTGAAAATAAGCACAATCACACAGCAGCACGCCTCCATATGAACTTTCTAATAGTGTTGGAATTGACATTTCATAATTGATTATCAGGAATAACTGGATTGTCACAAACAATCCATCATTGATTACAATCAGACAACACTGCTAATAAGTACTCCGTGTATTTCTTATTTAACCTGGCTGAGTGCATACAAGTTTAAGCATACCCCAAGCTCAGTAAAAGAACCTGTCTTGTTGAGATCATGGAAAACAAGTACACAAGGCAAGGCTAGTGGACTGGGTTACTTTGATTCAATGTTGTAACATTCTGTATTTTACCACAATGTTGATGATTGCTTTGATTGCATTCATTTGAAACACTTGGGATAGCAGTAATATTAGAGAAATCATTGTGAAACATATTTTTTCGGGCCATTATTTTGTGAGTTTTTGTTTAAGTTTTGGTACAATTTGTTACTTCAACCAAGTAGGTTAGTTTGATAAAAGCAATGAACTAGCCAATCCAGACTTGACTACCAGCTAACTGAACACCTGGAACAGGCTATTAGTATGGGAGAAGAAACACACAAAAAATATACCTGTTTAGTGATAACCCCCTTCATCTTGGTATTGTTCAAATATTTGCCACTGGACTAAACAGTGAAGTTTGAGCCCAGTCATCATGTTTAACTTACTTTCTGTCAGGACTGGGATCTGAGAGAGCAACTCGAAGATATCCAGCGAATCTTTTACACACCTACAACAAAAACACTTCCATTGCTAAGATGTCCAGCAAATCAATTACATGAGAGCTACAACTAAAGCATTTCCACAGCCAAAAGTTAACCAGTACCGGTATATAATCCTATAGATTAGTGTCAAGATAAAAAGGATAAATACTTACAGCTGCAATGTCAGCTTTTGATATGTTTGGAGGAATACTCCTCATGAACAGAGAGAATGTTTTGTGCAGTGCCCGTGGTCCTGCTGTGATGGAAAGCTGATTTCCTTCATCACCATCAATTTCTTCCCCTTCCTCCCCATCTTCTGTTGTATCTTTCTCCTTTTCCTCAACTGCATTTTCTTTGCCGTCTTTTGACGATTCCTTAATGGGGCTTGTTTCTTCAACAACTTCCCTCTTCTCTGAAATTTTGTTTGAGTCTTCTACTGTTTTTTCTACCTTGACTGGATCAACTTGTGACGCCATCTGAAACAAGATTTACATAAATTATTATGTTATTCAGCAGGAGATTCCTGATGCAAAACAGTGGTTGTGTATCAAGAACTTTCCATAAAATGATAGATGCTAATGGAATTATTTTCCTCAACATGAATCTGTTGTTATTTAGAAATGGTATTCGGCCTTACCAATGTAAAACCTTTTGAACACTTAGTCCTTTGCTCGTTATTGATTAGGACTAACCTCTTACTAAACTACATAAGACGCCAGGCCCATACTGAGGAATATTGGCCTGAGGTTATGGCAGTACGGACAGAGCCTAGCAAGGTCCATACAAAAACACCTAAGGGCCAGTTTCTTAGTATGGCTCTAGTTAAGTTAGTACCTGTAAGTAATTTATTATATATGGCATAACACAAAAAATACACAGTATAAGACTGTTCCCATGTATGAGACTGTTCCCATGGAAATGGTCCATATGGCAAAATCATGACCAAGAAAACAAACAATCAAGGCTCAGGTTTACCTCAAGACTACCTTGCCATATAATAAACAAGTTAAATACTGACTGCCTGTTTCTCGTGATAGCATCTGGTATAGCACCAGTCTTACCTGTTCAACTGGTTCAGCTTGTTCAGCTTGGAGAGGAGATGCACTTGAAGGTTTAGCCTCCATAGGCAATACCTCCTTCCCTTGTGCCTCACTGCTGCTTGATTCTGGAAGCATCTCAACATCTTCATCTCTCTTCACTCCAGTGATGCCATTATCAGTACTACCAACTTGGTCTGCATCTTTTTCTGGGAGTGAAGAGCTGCTTTCTGCCTGCTCTCTGCTACTTGTTTCAGCCTGGAAAGTTTGCTTGGTTTCTTTTTTGTGTGGACCTTGAGTTGAATCTGCAGCTGTATCATCTGTTGAAAGAGTATAGAGAGATATCAAGAAAACTTTATGACTTACTTTAATCAGACAAAGTATACTTTCAAGCATCTAAACTAGCCTTGAAAATTCTCCCTACATTGCACTTGCAAGACTCGGGCAATGTGGTGAAAATTATTTTTCTGATATCACTCATAGAGGTAATCCTAATAGCACCCACATTCATACAATATGGGTGATTGCAGAAAATATCCATACCCTACCACAGGCAGCATGAACATTTTAACCCCCCAACCTTGCATTTGAAAATTCCAAAATGCTCTACCCCCATGGCCTCCGAATTCCAAAACTGTTACCCCCCTGTCCCTTCCAGATTTCCATTTTTTACTTCAACCACCTGGATTCCTAGTTTGACTTCCTACGAATTCCAAGGAAAGAGATTTTGAGATTTTACACTTAAATATTATATCTTCCAAGAAGTTTACCAACTGTCTACAGGGCTTGAAATTGCCACCAACATGATTGCATACATTCAAGACTAAATGTTCGGCGACTAAAACTTCTTCCTCTCCAGTTGAAATTTTGCAACTAGTTTTTGACTAAACTAGTGACGGAATAAAAATTTCCATTATTTTGTGGGTTAATTACTATGGAAATTAGACCATCGCTGGGCAAATCCTGCCTAATTTACCTTTGATATAGAAAAGTCTTAATGTCATAGTTAAATGTGAGGGGGTGAGGGGATTTTGTATTTTGTATTTTATTTTTATGTATTTTTCTTCCCTTTTGGTGGTCTGTTTTTATATGCGGTTTAGACTCCTTTATAGATCGTCCATATGGCTTAGTTTTATTCTTGGTAGTGGTCAATAAATCATAATAAACAATTAAATAAATAAATAAATATTATTGTAATTGCAAAGATTCTAGAGGTTGCCTTTACTCAAATCTTAAACAACTACAGGGGTAGCGTGGTGCGAGATATTTGAACTCCACTTGGTAGATTCAAACTGATTTAATGACAGATCAAGTCCATAGATCTATTTCACAATAGGTAGTGGAAATAGTGAAAACCAGTAGATCGCTAGTGGTAGCAGATATGAATAGGAGTAGTAGCTGTACAAGTAGATGTAGTAGGTTCGAACTGAAAAGCGATAGTTAAGAACATGTCCTACTTAGATAAGGCATAAAATACAAATCTAACAGGATAGAACAATCATAATAAATTAACAAGATCACAGCGTGAAACAAATAGACGTGACAATTGATACTTGAAACTAATAAAACTGAGACGATAACGACTCTTGTCGTAACAAACGAAAATATCAACGGCTATCTTGCAAAATAGCTAAATATAGCGTGAAAGAATCACAATTTGGTAATCATATGACAATTGGACTAATACGGCAACTTGACAATGAGCCTTAGCAATAGTAGAGTTGAGAAAGCAATTTCAACAAAACCTAGATAAACTAAATGACACCTTTTCGTGATAAAGAAAAGACTAACAATTCGTGACTTAGAAAAGAACTACAACAATAAGAACTTACATACTTTGGTTGACAACTCACACCAAAAGGTAGCAGAGAGACAGCAAAATACACTTGAAATAGCGGCAACTTGGATCCTCTGATCGTAGCATGGTAGCAGTGTAACTTCACTAACAATCTCTGACTAAAAGAGGTTGTGCGTCATCTTTTATTGCCTATGTTACGTGAAAAAACTAGGGCATTGTGAGAAACATGGCGCCCACAATAAAGACAACTTCCCAGCGGCAAAATTCCTAGGACTATTACATACGTGTGAAAATCACGATTTTATGAAAGCTTTAGGAAGTTGCATAGGAAATTGATAAGTGATCGGCGTTTCAAAACTAACAATTATGAATGATATTCACTTGTTCAGACGCCATTAGAGTGGTTTCTTTATGAATATGTATCGCTGGCACATAGTAAATAAACATGGCAGGTCAACGGGTTGGCGTTCGTCACAAATGATTTTCTGACAAAAAAATTCATCAACTTTAAGGTCTCTGGAGCCCAATGCACTTCCTAGGTTTTATCGCTTTTCTTCTGTAAATGAACATGATCACGTGTGATCGATTAATGCTTGTCTTGTATCTCTACAGTAGTCAGCAGTGTCATCATTTCATTTGTACTTTCACACTCTTGTCTGTCCCTCTAGAAAACCCCCTAATGCCCTTGGAATTGCAATCATAAGTACCCCCCCATGCCTTTGGATTTCCAGTTCAAAGAACCCCCCTTACCCTTGGAATCCCAAAAAGTTGCCCATGGTATAGGTATGGATATTTTCTGGAATCACCCATATTACCTACACTAATTCTGAACCTTGTGAAGATAACACAAATCTAAACCTTGAAGAAAAAACTCGTTGACAGAAATATTCCACAACCAACAACAAAACAACTCTACAGGACTTTAGAAACAAAAACAAACTTGTACCCCCAAAAAATCTGAACCCAACTGAGTGCAAGACAGGCATATTTTGACTATTCCTTAGATGGAATATAATTAATTTAGTCTCCAGTCAAGTTGTCTCACAAATTTGGGAACCCATTAAGGTATCTTGGTAGGTGGGTTGACAGTGTTTGGAAATTGTGCTCTTACACTGGCACTTTGAAAGAAAACCCCATCAACCTATACATTTTCTGAAAGCTTAATAGTTAAAGAATACAATTAAATCTTTGAAATTTTATAAAAAGGTATTGTCGCAGTGAAATTCAAAGAAATACACAGAAACGCTGCTTCACTTAAACTGGTTTGCATCCGCGTTTGAATTATCAGAGCAGCACGATTAACATCGGAAATGTTTTCTCACACATTACCCTCAAAAAGTCTGTCTGCGATTTTCCAGATGTGGGTTGGTTTTTTTCCTACACCCTCCTAAAGTTTGATATTTTCAACGCAGACGTTTCCTTCTACTAAAGAGGCCATAACTTTGAAACGGAAACGAAATTAAACAAAGTCTGACACACTTTTTCGAAGGAGGTATCCTGGAACATACCTGCCAATTCTATTGGAAGATGCCTGTAAATAAACTAAAAATGTTCATCCTTACATGCAGTTTTATTTTACTGAGAAAAAGACGAAAACCTTTTATGAGATTGGTATGATTAGGTGTTAAAAATCCCTTCTGCACTGACAGAAAAAAAGTGGTAAAATACTGAATAAATGATATCTCTGGAAATATTGAAGCAGTGTTCTTGAAACTTGGCACCACCAATGTGCTTCACAAAAGAACCAAAATGGACACTGCGTCAATTTTTCCAGAGATATTGTTTATTCAGCATTTTACCACTTTTTAGTTACAAACAATATGACATCATCGCTGATCTAATTTGCATAATAGGAAAGTGTCAATATCTCTAAAACGAAAAAAGATATTTCAAAAAGAAAAATGCCATTCTTCTGTATTTTGAAAGGCCTTTCAAATAAGCAGAAATTATTTTTCATATCATATGCACTTTAAAAAGTAAAAAAGCTTTTCTTGCCATTCTTTCACCAAATAATTATTTTGCAAAAAGGTGAATTCTTACGAAAAAAGGCAAAAAATATTTTTTTGGCTGTTCAAATTGAGAAGACTGAGATAATTGTTATCTCAGTGTTCTCAATTTGAAGAGCAAAAATATATTTTCCGCATTTTTCATAAGAATTCACCTATCATGATACCTTAATTAAATGTATAAAACCACAAAGGTTACTACCAAATCTACTAAAATATGTTTTTAAGGTATCAGTATACCCCAAAATTGACCACTTTTTTGCATTTTCAGATAGATCTTACTGCAATCTTTCATTTAACACAATTTCTATGAAAAAAGATTGATTCTAAGCATTCTTTGCAATAATTACCTCTAACTGATAGCTGTCAACGGGTTGTCACATTAAAACATTGTGTGACAGAATGCCGCGTAGTAGGATTGTCAAACATTTGTGTTTGGTAGTCAACTAGCTGTTATGAGTTTTCTTCGCGTGTAGATTGTTGATTTGGGCTTAAATATGTCATCAAAGAAACGCAAAAGTTTGTGTCCATTTGCAAGTGTGAAGAAAGCACCAGAGAGGATAAAGCCAGGGCAGAAAATTTCAAAAACAGTTGATCAGAATTGGGCTGATGTGTTACCTGGCTAGTGACAAAAGTTCCTGCTCTGAGCAGGAGAGGTTGCTTACACTGGACGAGGAAGACATTTTACATTCTCTAAAAATTACTTCCTTGGCGCTTTCACCATTCGAAGCAGTAATGGTAACATCTCAACTCAATCAGTATCTTGTGGGTTTCCTTTATGTTGTTTATTGTAAATAAGTTTTTTTTTTGTTTTAATTTCTAGTATTTTTTAATAGTTAGTTTATTGTGACTGAAAAGCCCTGTTAAAGGGAGTTCCAATAAAGTATGTATGTATATGTATGTATGTATGTATGTACGAGTACACTCTTTTGTTGCCTACGGCATCTCTAAGCTAAGGCATTTTAAAAATTGAAAAGAAGAAACGAAGCGAAAATTATTTTCTACACTAACCTCGGCGCACAAGCAGTGGAATTCAGATCTTGCACAGGATATTTCCTGCTGGAGCCAACATTTGAGACTCCTTTGTGATTGATACAAGCTCTATTGTTAAGGTATCAAAGAAGACCTATGGCCAAACTTATGGATTAAGTAATCTAGAGATGAAACATGTTGATGAACTTGCAATTATTGGTGTATTATTAAAGTCTGTTAAAACAAGCCGGGTTCATACCATGCAAGGTTGCACTCATCTCACAAACGTAGGCTTTTTTGCTGGCTTTTGTTGTACACATAGTACAAACACATACGTCCAGAATAGCTAGGGTGGCAAAATTGCAGCTGAACATGGAGTGGTAAAGGTTAAGGGTTTGTGGGTCACAGAGGACACTCCTACCAAAAACTTCATGTATTCAAGTTGTAGGAGCTTACAGACCTTTTTCATTGCATTTCACTCAAGGCTATAGGTAAGGTTTCTTACAAGACAGCACTTCTTTTCCAAAGTGGGACCACTTGTCTCTGTATATATTGCATGTAAAATACATCAAAATAAGTAGCCTCTTTTGCAAGCATTTTCAGTGTTGATCCAAAAACTTTGTCAAGCCATAAATATGTGTTCCAACAAGCTCACAGGGGGTTTCTTTCCCTCAACCTCATTCCCAGGGTCTCTCATCTTACCGTCCCCTGGAGTGAGCGAAGAGAGACCCTGGTTGGGTCTGGCCACGTGAAACTTTGACAATTGAGAACATCAGGGAGGGGTCCTCTGTAATCAGAAGTTTGTCGCGTTGAGCTTTGTCGTGCACTGCGACCGCCACATTACCCGCGGTGTTTATCAATACTTAGCTTTCAGGCTGAAATTTCAAATAATATCTGTTCCAAGGTTTACCTAAAGGTTAAGCAAGTCTGTCTCGTGGCAATTTAGTGGTCGTGGTTTTCAGTGTTGCCGTCTTACCCACTGGATGTATGGAAAGTCAGTCATATTTCAACTGTGGACATCGAGCAGCGCAATTTCATCCCGTAGTAATTGTTTTCTCTTTTGGATGGGCTCGATCAAATTGATGCAAAAAACATAACAACGTCCCTCGGAAAACGTATAGCTTTCTCAAAGTAAAGCTACGGCAGTCTCTGAAGAAAAGCTGGACGAAGATAAATATGATATTTGTGCAACACACTGTGCTTGCAAACACTTCTAGTCAAATAGCTGGGCCCGGCGTCACTTGCGGCGTCACAATATAGAATGCAAGCAAGCAATATGTTCACGGAATATTTTAATCTTTGTCCCTGGAGAGCCAATACTTAGAGCCTAAAAACATATCTTGCAATAGAAACGAACCTAAACAAAGTATAAGCACGGCATGGCAAATTACAGAGGTGTCAAACTCTGAGAAGTGCAGTAAACAGCGGAAGCCATGCAGACCTATGACCTCTAAAAATATGCTGTAACATAATCAAGCGACTCTGCTCTACTTATAATTTCCATTTCTTCTAATAACACAGCATAAAAAGTGCCCCTCAGAAACATGCTTGAAGCAAAGAAAGGTCGAGAGATTGAATGAAAATGTGCACAATTCTCTCGAACCGTTGGCACCACGTACACTAATTTATTAACGACACAATAAAAATTATATTTTTCTTTTTCTAGCCTCCTTTCACTCGAAGATAAATCCATTTTATCAGCAACGACGGCTAAATGCATACCACGACAAGTTCGTTGTATTATCCTTCGCGCTCCGCAAAGTTCGGGGTGCCGATGGCGCAGTGAAACTTCAATAAATTTTCACCATTTCACTCCTTTCGAAGTGACTTTGGCTTTCAGTAATCAATTAAAAGGCCCTGAATTCTCTAAAATTATTTTATCGCCGGTAACAAGACCTACACTTCATTCTGAGGTAAAGATGAGTCAAACATCTTCCATACACAGCCTCAGCTGTGGTGTGCAATTCTCCATTCACCTTCTTGAGGAGATTTTTACAATATGTAACGTCCTTCACTGAACCATACAACCTTCAGCGACTTAGATTTCCGCTATCAGATGATGGATAAGTTTTCCTTGGCGTTTGCGGAATATTACCGCTGGACATTGCTGCAGAACATCATATCGTTCTTGGTACGGATTACTTTGGTGACAACACATCCTGCACTCCCATGGGCTAAGTATAGACAAAATTCCTACTAAGCCGCCCATCCCTTCAATAATTTAATTGTCATCTCCCAGATTCCAGGAGACACGTGACCAGACCCAACCAGGGTCTCTCTTCGCTCGCTCCAGGGGACGGTAAGATGAGAAACCCTGGGAACGAGGTTGTCTTTCCCTTTGTTATCTTTTCAATCAGGAAGCAAAAGTGTAAACAAAAGACAGGGTAAAAATCATTTAAGCTTGTCAAAATCAAGTATTTGCGAATTTTTTCCAAGTTTATGTGCATTTCACATCCCATTCAGAGTTCAGATCAATGTACCAAAATAAACAAGACAAGTATAGGGAACTCAACTTTCACCTAAACTTAAATCCATGTCAGTTGAACGTGGACTACTCAACATGGAAGACTTAAGTGCTATAAACTGCTGAGCTGTCAATGAAGGTCCTGCTTGATTGAATGTTGGATCTCACAGGAGATCTAATCAGCCAAACTTGAAAAGTAAAATGATAATAAGCCAAAGACTACTGCTACTGCAAAGCTGACACAACGTCATAAGCTTAGCTTATATTTAAAACAATATTTTGGCTGGCCTCAGGTTTAGATGTTACTAAATTATAAAAATGAAATTACAATATCATATAATGGTGCCTATGTTTGTCCTGTTTTCAATAGCTGTTTCATTCATTAAAAATTGTTCATTTCGCTCATATAAGTTCATTAAGGTTGACGAATAAGACATGTTCTCATCAAAGCTTACCACATTAGCATGAGATATACTCATTTTCGGGTCACTTTCCAGCAAACAAATGCACATCTGCTGGTCATTTTTAATGCCTGGACAAGTCAAATGATCGTGAAATTCAGCCTTCCAGTTGGCCATAGTACTAATTCGAACATTCCAAGTCAACTCCACTTCAATTTAGCGAAAGACCTAATATTAATGGTCATGTAAAAGCTACAAAATCATCATTCGGGCTGGCTCAACGCATGCATTGAGTAGTAATCATGCAAACATGATAGCGAGGCTAGCACTGACTGCACGGTTACACGGGGAGCCCTCACATCTGTTAAGATTATGAATAAAAGATTAACCCACCTTTGTCTCACATGTTTTGTGTTTTATGGTGGCCATTTTGAATTTTTAACACGCGTGCTGTATGCTAGTGTGAGGTCTGAAACCGAAATTAAGGGATTTGCTCAGAGCCCACTTGGAGCTCGAAGAAATCAACCTTGTCACTTTATTATCCTCAGTGAGCAATCGGATCTTCCGGGAATTTGCGAATTTTCCCGCCCATCCCAGACTTCTGTAATTTCTGTAAAAATTTCTGTCTAAAAATTCATAATGGCCAACACAAAACACGTGTGATAAAGGTAGGTTAATCTTTTATTCATATTCTAAATGGATGTGAGGACTCCCTGTGTGGTTACTATTCCTGTATGACACTGGGCTCGGTTACTATTCCAATATGGTGTTGGGCTTGGTTACTATTCCAAAATGGCGTCGAGCTTGGGCACTCTTGTTCGGGCCAAATAATTACGAACAGTGTCTACACCTGAGAGAGTGAGTGACACATTTGCATATTGGAGTCCGTGCAACAAACATGTTTCTACACTTCGGGTATCCACAACTTTAAAAATGAGCCTTCACTTTATCGATCAACGCATTATTATTTTCACATGTTTTGTGTAATAAATGTCCCTATTCCGTGAGAGTTCACTTTTGTGTGTTATTGTAGCCCATTATTATTATAGCACATATATCATTAAATAAAAAAAGCCACGCATCATTTGGCGTAATGTAGGGGGACACAACCTTGCGGGTTGGCATGGGAAGTGACTTTGATTTGTGTAACCTATAAAAGCCTCACTTGTCACCAGCACTACCACACTGGAAACAGACAAGAATAACAGCAGGTCAACTTGATTACAATAACTTTGATTTACGTTAACCTTTCAAGCCTCACCTATCACCAGCACTACCCCGCACTGGAAATGGACAAGAGTATTGGCAGGTCAAATTTGAATGCATGACCTTAAAAGCCTCACTTATCTCCTCGGCGCTGAGGAAGCCAGCACCGGATCAGACAAGATCATTAGCAGGTGCACAAATGAAAGGGGCAAATCACTGCCCAAAGCTTGGGGGAAGTCGCTACCCGAAGACTTAACTGCCAAAACCGAAGGAGGTGACCCCCAGGTTTATTGACAAACAAATACGTCCCCCACACAGGGAGGGAGGGTAGGAATTTTCTTTACTTTTGAACAAAGCTTACTGAGTACAGCATCCCACTGAAGGGAAGTGCTTTTACCCTGAATAATGGTGCTTTCATAGCTAGACATGTCTATGGGTGTAACCAATAGAAAACTGCCATGATGCAGATCATATTGTGATAAGACTACACAATCTTTCGCAACTGAAAATACTAAAATTGCAGTCAGCGATTCTGTCTTTTGCAACACTTAACACAATAAAGCATCAAGGATCTCACTCAATCTCTGCAGGTGACAAACATACTGTTTTTTTTCAGTGTTCTAACATAGTTAAATACAATAACTAAATGTTTCTGAGGTTTGCATGTCACGCACCATTAACTGCATTTTACTGCTTGTGCCGTAAAACTTTCTTATCTCATTACACCAGAAGAACGACCCAAGGTATATTTTCCTTTGTATCTCAAAACAAAAATTTCAGAGAGTGAAGCACACCTTTTGAGTTCATTTCCAGGGAGTTTTTAACATTTTTTGCTCAAATTTGGAGAAATGCTGCCTGATCATCAGGCAACAAAGCGGTGGCAGGGAATTAATAGTTTTTGCTTCTTTCAAAAGTTATGACTATTTTAGTGAAGAGAATGCATGTTTTATCAAGTCTCAAAGTTTAACAAACTATACAAGTAATCAAAATGTCCTGATACCGTTTTTTAGTGCAGAATGCACTACCGAGATGGTTTTGGGGGCTGCCTGCCACTAAGGCGCTAAGCGCTAAGGCACTAAAGTACAAAGGCGCTAAGGCACGAAGGCATGAAGACACGAAGGCATGAAGACACTAAGGCACTAAAGCCATAAGGCACTAAAGCCATAAGGCACTAAGCCCTAAGGCACTACGACACTAAGGCACTACGACACTAAGGCACTAAGCCCTAAGGCACTACGACACTAAGGCACTACGACACTAAGGCACTACGGCACTAAGGCACTACGGCACTACGGCACTAAGGCACTACGGCACTAAGGCACTACGGCACTACGGCACAAAGGCACTACAGCACTACGGCACTACGGCACTACGGCACTAAGGCACCACAGCACCACGGCACTACGGCACTACGGCACTAACGCACTACCGCAATAAGGCAGTAAGTCGCTAAGTCGCTAAGCCGCTAAGCCGCTAAGCCGCTAAGCCGCTAAGCCGTTAAGGCACTAAGGCACTAAGTCACTAAGTCACTAAGTCACTAAGTCACTAAGTCACTAAGCATTAATGCACTGAGGTGTAAACTTTAATGTTTGTTTAATTAATTAATCTCAATTAATTAATTAGTCTAGCGACAAGGAAATGGTGGGAGTGAGCTGGGAAAGGTACACGTGTACCCTACGTAAGATGTGTTATATCTATGTCAGTTGGGAGTAAACATCGCAAAGCTATACATTTGTTTCAAGTAACCCCTTGCTCTCCTTGTGGTACTATTCTCTTAAGAATAAAACCAATTTGCTCTAAATGCATGCGCAGATTAGTTAGCGTTCGTGTCTTCTATACATTAGGTGGAGGATACATTGCATACACGCAAACACACAAATGTTGAGTAGTTTTCCTTATGGTAGAACCCAACAGGTAAGAGGCATGCGTTCTAGCATCGTAAGTGTTGTATACTATGTTTCCACGCGGTTTTTTATGTCATGTAATGTCAGGTACTAAGTAGTGCCACTTGTCCCTCTTTAGTGCAAAAGTTAAATGTACATTTTAGAATTACCCACATGTCAGTTCAACCAATATATACGGCCGCGCGGTGAACAAGCATTTCATCCTTGGCAACCAAAAAATTCTGGTTTAATCGCCATAATACGGCATAATGGCGACTACATTTCTCTGTGTTGACGATCAATAACAGTTATTTTGTCACACATTATGTCCTTCTAGAAAATCATATTGAAAGATCTTTGTTTCTAAAACATTCAACATAAGAAAAGAAGTCAATCCGTCCTTTTGCTTTGCTGTATTGATTCTCTCATATCAGAACACTTCTAAATGGCTGACCATGTTTGAAATTGCCCTATAATGCATTGCAAACCCTTGATCATTGACCACGTCATATTGGCCTAAGGATTGTTCTCGGATCCTTCGTACTAGTATTTGATTCAAAAGAAACTTTGTTGAGTAGAAACCCTTCAAAAAGCACTTACTATTAAATTTTATCATAGATCCTATTAAACTGCTCTATTTTCCTTGGTACCCTGATGCACTTTTTCCTTCTGCAGCTTTCAGTTTATTGGCCCCTTTCCTAAAAAAAATTGGCCCCTAAAAAAGATCTTCAGGGGCCACTTTGGCCCTCAAGTAAAATTTTCTGGCTGAAACACTGCGAATGATGGTCATTTGGGGTATACTGATACCTTGACACATAACCTGTTTGCCTAAATTGTTATATAAAGCAAAGAAATTTAACATTTGACACCAGCACTGGGGATTAAACATTACTCCACCCAGGTTTCTGTCACAACTTCCTTGTATTACCTGACATTTCTGGTTTTCTGCTGCTTTCAACCACAGCAAGTGATTCTTCTTCTGTCTTTGCACCATTACTACTTGTGCTGGTCTCTGGCTGACTAGAATCAACTGAGGGCTCACAGGAATCTAAATATTTTATTTACATTTACAGTGAGAACACCATCAACTATCGATCATGTACATAATAAGCCATTTCTGAGTTGTCTTTTGCCTCTGTGTCAAAACAAGTATTCGTGCGAAACCAGTAATATGGAAATGTGTTCCCCCTACAGGTTTGTTTTCATGCAAAATCATACTCATTTTCATATAAAATGTTTTGAATGAGGACTCGTTTTGAAAGAGAGGTACAAGGCCCGGGGGGGGGGGGAGGATGAGGGGGGGAGGGGGGTTACTCCCTGATATGGGCTACATAGGTATGTGCGGCCCCAAAGGGTATGGTTTTTCAGCCGTTTTGGTCATAAATAGGGTATTAATTTTAGCTGATTTTGACCATTTTTTCATCATTATCGAAAGGAAAATCAACAAAAGTCCTTCACAAATTATGTTTACTGTAATTTAACATTGGTCTGAAGTAGGGAACTAATTATAATGCAGGCCTGAAACAGGGTTTTGATTTCAGGGTCAGGTCATAAATAGTGTTTCAAATTTTTGGTCAGGTCATAAATACGGTAGGGAATATCGCAGATTTTGGTCGTAAATAGGGTAGGGGTTTTGGGAAGAGGGCCGCACACCCCCACCAAATTTTTCTGGGAGTACCCCTCCCCCCCCCCCCCCCCGGGTAAAAGGTAACTCGGAAATGACCTATCATCATGTGGTTATGCATTAAGAAAATGTACCACCTCTTCTTGTAAGTGAATTTAAGTGTCCTTTACAAGTGGGTGATACTGCTGGATTTTTGCTGTCAAATGGCTCAGTTTATAATGCAGGGTGATGGCTTTAGGAGCTAAGAAAGTCATGCACAATAGCATTTGATTTCATCATACAACATATCAAAGCACACAACACTGCACTCTCCTTGTTGAAAATCACAATGGAATGTTTACTGGCCTGGTTTTTCTTCTGTTGATGACATGGACTGCTTTTCAGCACTTGATGAGCTTGTTGGAAGCTGAACACTGGTTTCAACTTGACATGTTTTTGGGTCATCCACTCCTACAAGTACATGAATAACCAAATAACAAGTGTGCTAATGAGCTCTACACTTAAATAAGAAACAGTGGGTTTTGTTGGTTAACCTGATCTGGGAACAAAACTTCCCATGGGGACAATTAAGTGTTCTGTTAGGCTCCACAGCTTTAAATGAATTTATTTTGAACGGCCAAAATTTTCGATTTGTGACAGGACAACTTCTATTAATCAATGGCTCCACAGTTCATACATTATAAATCATGGTACATTCCTATCTTGTACTCCATAAACAACAAGGTGAACTGACCAAATTCTGTGTATTTTGCCTAGAACCATGGAACTGTTCAAGCATTTATAAGAACATCAAACTGAGTATTTTTTCCCCCAAGTAATTTCTGAAGACTAGCACTTCTGCAATTTTCTAATAACTGTCTTCTGAACTCTCCTCCCCCAATTAAAACAAAAAATATAGAAAAGAAAACTTTTGCTGTAAGATAAGATCTCAATGGCAACTAAATGTGGTTTAAGATCTATTCTAGGGATATCCTGATTGCACAAATACAAAGCAGGACTTTTTTTTACCACCTGTTGTCAAGAATAACAAAGGTCCAAGAAAACTGTCTACCGTATTTACCCGTGTATTAGTCGATCCCGTGTATAAGTCGACCCCCAATATTTGAGGCCAAAAACTAGATTTTCTTAATTTCCAGGTAAGAATTTCTTGGAAAACTTATCTTGTATTTCTTAAAATTATCTTTCAGCTACCACAGATATGTAAACAAATCACAGCATGTTTCAATGCGCAGTTTTAAAGCTTATTATGGCACGTATACGAGCGTTTTACCCAGTTTAGCAACACATGTGCATGCAGACTTTTCGATGATAATTTTTGTAAAATGCTCACAAAAATCAAACGAAAGGATTTCAAACAAGCCTTTTTAAGTGCGAAGAGATTAAAAGTGGCTTTATAAGACAGGCAAAACACCAAAGAAGCTCACGACTTTCAGAACGACGCCATAAACAAAGTGCAAAGCGTGTGTTGGGAACTTGGTAGTCAAGCCTTGAAATCGGTCAAGTACTGGTACAGAAGTCCTCGCACTCGTATCCTGCCAGGTTACCAAGCAGAGAAGTTCCAAGCGCGAAAGATATTTTCTCCGAGCGGCTTTACTACAGCTTTATTTAAAGGAAAAATATTGGTTCTTTATGACAAAATTGAGCCAGTGAGTGTCTACAAGATCCAGGTTAAAATTTAACGAATAAATGTTGATGCATTTTAACTTGAAGCTCTGATATGGAGAGACAGATCGCTAAGCGAACGTACGTTGTAAACTGTGCTGCCGCTTATCACATGTTTGTTAACATTGAAAGACAATTATTATGCTAATTATTTGACTGGCGCTTGGATCTCAAGTTTTGACCCATGTATAAGTCGAGGGCGAATTTTTGGACTGATTTTTAGGTCTTGAAAGGTCGACTTATACATGGGAAAATACGGTAGTTGTCAACACCTAAGTTATATTCACACAATCCCTTTTAGTATTTTCCTATAGACAGTTTCACCTGAGATGATAACTTCATTGCAAGACAAGAACATGTCCACAAGGATCACATTTTTAACCCCTTTCTGCATGAAACTTCAACACTCATAACTACTGACCTGGTGGAAGCAAATTCTCCTCTACACTTGGTGCCTCAGCCTCTACCCCTGGGGGCAACAGCTCATCCTCTTTTCCAGTCTCCATTGGTGACATTTCTTCCCCAGGGGGAGCAGGCTCAGGTTCTGAGTCAGATTCTGACTCACTTTCACTTTCATCGTCATCCATAGCATCATAATAATAAGGTTCACGATGACGTCGTTTACGCTTCTTTTTTTGCTCATCCTCCTGAAGGGAAAGTCCACCAGTGTTAACATACATGATACCCTAACCACACCAGATGTAGTCAGACACATCATTACTTTTAGGCCTTTTTTGTCAAGGCTGTTTTTAAGCCCACTGAAGAGGAAGCCAATAATGTTGCTACTTGTAGTGTCCAGTATGTTCAATTTGACTGTTTTATTATTATGGGATATATTGTAGCAAGCATGTGGTCTGGAGATGTTAAATTATTAAAACATGTTGTTATGAACCAAGATGTTTAGTATATTAGGACGAAGACACCACATTTGGCGACGAGAATAGGATATTTAACTCGCCGAATGGCTGCTGAAGTGGAAATGAGTTTAAATGGTGGACAAACCTCGCACAGATGGCCATATGATTGAGCAGATTACCTGGATTGCCGGTGTTCGACGCTGTTGGTGAACCAGCTACACTTGCACAATGATGGTTCACTTGGAAAGAAGAATTTGAGCTCTATGTTACTGCCTCTGGAATCAGCGACCCTACTACTAGAGCGCTACTACTTCACCTCACTGGGCCCAAAGTCTGAGATGTTTTCAATAATTCAATTCCTGCCAAATCGGTCATTTTGAAGTGTGTTGTCACTCCAAGCAGAATAAAGGATGAGACTCTAGCCGCAGTTCAAGTCGTGGTCGTGGTAGACTACGAGTAGTCCCTCTTTCGCTTAGTCCATCATGTGTGACGCAAAAGAAAAGCGCGAAAAAAAAAACTGTGCAAAATCCTGGGGGTTAGGAGCACGCGAAAGGAGGGACTACCACCTAAGCCAGGGAGTTTGAGTTATGCATTGCTCTCACAACTCAAAAATATGATTGGCTTATTTTAGGAGCGTTGACAACGTGTTGTCAACAGTCGAGATACGTGTGACGTCTTGCAGGAATGTTTTGGAACCGGAGCAAATCTAAGTGGTACCTGAGAGCAAATCGAAGCGTTGGAATCGCGCTTTGCAAGCCATGATGTTCTTGTGAATCTGCCAACAGGCCTTGGAAAGATTTAAATGTATCCAGTGTTTTGTTTGGCAAAACATTCCGCCTCCAACCTGACTGTGAGCGTGTTAGTGATTTTGCCGCTCAACAGCATTGTCCAAGTCAGCGAATATGAATTCATTGAGCTTGGCCTTTCTGCCGTTCATTTGAAAGATTGAACAGGACTTTCACTTGAAACCGGACATTCACCTAAAACTTTCCACTGCTATTGGCAAACATTTCACCGCAGTTGGATGATCTCCTATGTCAAATACATAATGTAAATTCTCGGTTGAAACTCTGCATGTAAAATTTTTGTAATAACTTTTAGATCTACACTTACAGACGCAGCGAAAATTGTTACAAGATGCCTCATTTGCCATCTTTCTTTTTAAACTTCTTTGGCATACACTGAACGAAGATATACTTCTCACAGCATATGTTTTTGCCTCGCTACTTGAAGGGTAGAGTAGAGCAATTTTATTCAGGATATCTCCCAAGGTTATTGACAACAGGCGATAATAAGAGGATGTCAAGATGAGAAATCCTACACCAAAAAATCACTCCGCCGTGAAAGGTCAAACTCTGTGGCTTAGGTCGTAGTCCTACCTTTCGCGTGCTCCTCACCCCCAGGATTTCGCGGCCATTTTTTTCTTGCGGTTTTCTTTCACATCACACAAGACAGACTAAGCGAAAGAGGGACTACTCATAGTCTATGGTCGTGGAAGCTCACGAACAAAACCCAGTCGTAGAAGAGGAAGAAATTCAAAGGAACCACATGATGTACACAAGGTGACCGGCGACACAAGTGCCAAGAACTGTGTAGGCAGTGATGATTTTTACTTGTTCAACGCCGGGAGCACTGATGGACAGAACACTTTGGAACTTACGATTGAAGATAGGTGTGTAGAAGTTTTTATAGACTCTGGTGCTAGTTGTAATTTAATGTCAGAGGAAATGTTTAATTTTGTAACAGGGGTAATGTTAGATTGTTGGAGTGTAATAAGAGAGTTTATGCTTATGCTTCTGTAGAACCACTTCAGCTTAAAGGGAAGTATAGTTTTAATGTGTAGGTACCACAGACCCACAAATCCCTGTATACTGAGTTTTATGTAATGTGCGGTAAGGCAGCAACGCTACTAGGCTGCAAAGCCTCTGAGTTGCTGGGCGTGTTAAGGGTCGGCATGTCCATTAACAGCTGTGATTTTAAATCTGATGACATGGAAAACCTTGCAAACCAAATTGACAGAAAGACCCTACTAAAGACCAAATTCCTGAAAGTATTTCAAGGTCTTGGCTGCAAGCTCAAAGGGTATTAGCTAAAACTCCACAATGATGAGAATGTTCAACCAGTTGCTCAGTCAGTACGAAGAATTCCCTATAGTAGAAGAGCTTAAGTCACTGAGAAGCTAGAGGAATTGCTCAAATTTGGTGTAATTGAAAAGGTGGAGAAACCCACCAGCTGGGTGAATCCCTTAGTTGTAGTTGAGAAGCCTAATGGTGACATTAGAATATGTCTTGACATGAAGCAAGCAAATCAGGCCATTGAACAGGAGAAACACCCAGTTCCAACAGTTGAAAAGACACTTCAAGAGGTCTCCTGAAGATGGCCTTCCACCAAATTGAGTGACATCCAGACTCTAAGGACGTTACATTTGCTGCCCCTGATGGTTTATACAGGTACAAGCGCTTACTCTTTGGCATGAACGTGGCCATGGAAAAATTCCAACAAATCGTGTGGCAAGTAATTAAAGGCTGCCCAGGTGCATACAACCTCCATGATGACCTGCGAGTCATTGGGGCAGACGACAAAGAGCACAATGAGAACTTAGATAGGGTCATGTGCAAGCTGGAGGAATCTGGCCTCACCCTGAACTATGATAAGTGTGACATTGGTGTTAGCAGCATGGTTTACACGGGTGATGTACTCTTTGGTCAAGGACTGAAAGCCTCCAGTGAGCAAGTGAAAGCTATCGTTGAAGCACCAATGCCCCAGAACCAGTCTGAAGTAAGAAGCTTCCTCAGGTCAGTTCAATTTTGTGCGAAGTTCATCTCAAACTTCACAACCATATCAAGGGACCTAACCAGCAAAGATGTTAAGTGGCAGCGGCACAAAAGAGAGGAAAGCCTTTCAAGAAATCAAAGACCTGCTAACTAGAGCACCACAGACAAGGTGCCACAACATGCCTCACAACCAATGTCTCTCCTGTTGGAGTTGGAGCAATCCTGGAGCAGAAACAAGAAGACAGGACCTACCGGCCAATATATTACGCTAGCCGGAAGTTTAGCAAAGTTGACGCAAGGTACTCCCAATTTAAAAGAGAAGCTCTAGCTGTCAGATGGGCTCGGAAGAAGTTTTACCTGTACCTATATGGAAATAAATTCGAGGTCTGCACTGACCACAAGCCACTAGTGACAGTACTCAGTGAAAAGTCCAAACCTCCATCTGCCTGGATAGAAAGGTGGCTGATGTACTTGCAGCAATTCCAATACACGTTGACACACATACCAGGCAAAGATTGTGCAGCAGACATCCTCAGCCACCTGCCTGTTGGTTCAACTCAAGATGAGGACACCCGAGATACTGAAGATTTTGCATACAGCATGGCAAGTGCAGCGGTGCCAGCCACTTTACTGCCAAAGCAAGTTGAGACTGCCACAGCAAATGAGCCAACCTTACAGATAGTGCACAAAGCTGTGTTGACCGGTGACTGGGCCCACTTGTCAGTCACCATCTACAAAGCGCTAAAAGAAGAACTGTGGGTAGTATGACAAGTAGTGATGAGAGGAACTCGTATTGTGATGCCTCAGGGCCTTTGGAAACAAACCGTCATGTTGGCATACGAAGGCCACCAGGGCATGGTCCATACTAAAGCCAGGTTGTGAGAGAAAGTGTGATGGCCCCAAATGGCCAAACAGGTGGAGGATGCCATATGTCCGTGCCATCCCTGTCAGCTTGTAGGACCAAGACCGAAACCAGAACCTGTGAGGTCAAGCAGTTGGCCTGATGGGTCATGGCAGGAGATCTCAGTTGCTCTTCTTGAGATCTCAAATGGTGAACACCTCTTGGCGGTTGTCGACTATTACTCTTGCTGACTAGAGGCCATTCTCCTGAAGAAGATGGATGCTCAACACGTGAAAAGGAGTATGGAAGCTATTTTCAGGACACATGGATTACCAGAAGCTCTTCGCAGTGGCAATGGACCACCATTCGCATCAAAGGAATTTGAGGGCTTCCTAGAGTACCTGGGGATAAGCCACAAGAAGGGCGTAACCTATTGGCCACAGAGCAACAGAGAAGTGGAACGTGGCAATGAAACAATTCTGACAGTGAGAATTGCTTACCTTGAAGGGAAAGATTGGAGAAAAGCATTTCAGAACTTTCTCTTCCAGTAAAGAGTTACCCCACATACTGTAAGCTTCAAACTAATTACAGCCACACTGCATCAAGATCAGCACACAATGTAGAAGTTGCATTCTACTGATTGCTTCAATATTTAAAGAGAAATTAGTAACAACATTTTTGCTTTCCTATCTTTATTTGCTTTGTGACAATATCTGAGCACTAAGCAAATAGATCATAAAAGGGTTCCTGATTATTTATTATTTTGCATTGCCTAGCACATGACCTATATCTTCTCTGAATGGAAG
The DNA here is from genome assembly GCF_042242905.1 of Orbicella faveolata. Classification (NCBI taxonomy): domain Eukaryota; kingdom Metazoa; phylum Cnidaria; class Anthozoa; order Scleractinia; family Merulinidae; genus Orbicella; species Orbicella faveolata. The sequence continues at coordinate 21,779,190 of NW_028301563.1, forward strand.
TTTTGTTTCTTATAAGAAAAATAGTAATACAGGGCTCGAAATTAACTTTTTCGTTCGGGAGCCAGCTGGCGACTAACAGAAAAATTTTGGTCGCCAACTTATTTTATATAATTATAACTTACACAAGAACACGATTTTATACGTTACTTTGCATGCAAGAAAAGTCACAATTGAAGAGCGAAAACAATTAAAAACAACACAAGTAACACTTAGTTATAAAGCTACTGTTGTTCTCAGGTGATATGTCTCTGGTCTGAAGGTGATGGTTGTCTCCATAGTCATTTTAAACGAAGCGAAGCATAAAACGTTTTAAGTCCGTGGTTTTCATTGTCAGACAAACACGGGTCCTTGCGTATTTTCCCTTTGCTACTTCTTCGAAATGCCGTTCTTTATTTTCGACTTGCTTTCCTCGCCGCCTTTCGCTGCCAACAAACAACGCCATGCTTGAATCTTCATTCCAGCACATAAAAACTCACGTGTATTCCTTCAACTGATTGGTATCTGCTGCCATTTTCGCGGCAAATGAAAAGCACATGGTGTTGAAGTGCGCCTGCGATCCCAGTTTCGGAAGAAGCCGCTGAAACAATATGGCGCGCAGTGAACGCAGTATCGACGTGTCGAAATACATTCAATTTTTTCGATTATCTTGTAATATTCAGACATTGTTTTACCGGGGACGGAAAGGTGAGTTGTATACTAGCTACCATATCCGATTGATTTCCTAAAATAAAGATTGAAAAATAAAGTTGTGTCGTGGTTTTCTTTAGTTATCGGACAAAACACGAGTCGCCAGCTGGCGACCAGTTCTGAAAATTTAGTCGCCAGTGTTCAATTTTTGGTCGCATTGGTGACCTGTGAGTCGCAATTTCGAGCCGTGTAATAATTGCTTGTTATAAATACACAAGAAAACCACACAAACATTTGGCAGTAAATGGGACTAAAGTTGTTGGACACTCCCTGGGATAAAACTGGGTGGAAGCATTACACCCTGCAAAGTGAAGGTAAAGTGTGACCTGTAGCTAAGTCCATAACAACTCACCTTTTTAGTAGCTTGGTGTTGGGCAGATTGATCCTTGTTTGGTTGGGATGTCTGTGGTAGTTGTTGTTGATTCTGTGAATATTTGTTAGAGTATTGGTCTTGTTGTTGTTTCTGTTGAGCATCATAGTTACCATAGTACTACAAGAAATACCAGATGTATGTCAATGAATGCATGGAATAAATCTCAATAAATAATAATATCAACAGTGAACAGTTTGGACAGTTGTGATGTTATGAATCCACTGTTTCCCTGCAGGAACAAAATCCAGTTTTTTAAGGACGGTGCATACTAAATACAAAAGTTTTTGCGCCAGGTAAGGACCTTGCGGAAAAAGTAGATCTTTGCAAGGCCTATCGGAATCCAAAAAGAAAAAAGAGGGTAGCCACACATTTTTTCAAGATAATTAGCCTTGAAACTCAACAAAAATGCTGACATCAGCGTTTTTCTGAAAATAGGAGAGGATATTTCTTCTCAGCTTTCTTTAGAATTCGCCTTTACAAACAGAAAAGCAAACACATTTACAAAGATCTGAAAACTACATGGTAAATGGTAACATAAAAACCATTTTTGGTATGTTTTTAACAACAAAATCATTGCAACAGCACTTTTAGTGTCTCTGATAGCGTTCCTCTGTTTCAGCTAAAATACAGTCTAAATATCTTTTGCTCACAACCAGAAACTAATCACCTGCTGAATAGGCTTGCCACTTTCATTTCATAACATAAAATGTAGGGGTAACCATGTGTTTTTTAAAGTTATTGATCCTTTTTTAAACTTTTTATGATGCCTGTTACATTTTTTCCTGTCACCTCCCCAGTAAGTAAAACATTTGCGTATCTCGCACTTGTTTTGCGCGCACACTACGCCATCTGCAGGTACATGTTTACAGTTGGATTTCAGTATAATTTTCGACAGATAACAGCTAGTTTTTCAGCTGGAAGAAGTTAACAGTTAGTGGTTAGCGATATGCTGCTGTTCTGGTGCTCCTGGTTTAAGTACAGGTTCATTAAACTTGATTTGGTCACAATAGGAAAATTTTGCTGTCAATTTAGTTGCATACTTGGTAGCTTAGTTGATTGCATCATGTCAACCCAGCGTGCGCGTGGCGCTTTAACCATGCCTTGCGTGACGCGCAGAACGTGTGCGCACTAACAAAAGTAGGCACCGTCCTTAAGTCATAAATCTGGAGTTTTCTTTTCATTTTAAGGTGGGGGGAGGGGAGGGAGGGTTTGGCACCATTCAGGGCATGCTTTGAGAAGATCACTTTGTAAAAGAGTTTGGTGAATTTTATAGCTGAGAAGGAAGGATGTTGTCTAAACTCTACACTGTTTGTTCAGGCTGGTGAAGTGTTTTCAAGAATAATTTTTTCTTTAATCCAGAATTTTTATGAAGTGTGAAGGATTTTTGCCAGATCCCAACTGTGCAGGGTCATAATGTCAATGCCAACATAAAAACATGGAAAAGTTGACAACCTGAATCACGTCTACCATCAAAGTTTTGGAATTTGAAGTAACATATCAAACATGAGAGACAGTGTTTCATTGGGATATCCAAACACCAAGATGAGAGTAAAAAAAATTAATATGACGTGCAGCAGAGTATTTTTAATGAAATTTGAGGTGTTTGGATAGCTGATGAAACACTGTCTTGAGTGTTTGATGTAATATATCAAACAAAAAAGACCGTGTTTGACCACATTTCCAAACACTGAGAAGAGAGTTGAAAATAGGACATGCAGCAGAGTGTTTTTGACAAACTTCAAGGTGTTTGGAAATGTGGTCAAACACTGTCCTGAGTGTTTGATATATCTTCTCAACTGAAACCAAAACTTAGGAGAAAAAGGAGAAATTAAATCGTAAAAATCTATACTAATTATGACCATATATCCAAACACTGTCATGGTCATGGTTTCCTTTGTTTAAACTTGCTGAATTATTAATGAGTTTGAGAAATTATATCTTCTCAATCAAAAAAAAAAAAATAAATAAAAAATAAGGAGGATAAACAGAGACGTTAAATCGTCAAAATCTATGCTCATTAAGACCGGGTGTCCCAACCCAAATGTATAAATGAAAATTTTATGTTCCAAAAATTCCTAGTCGGGGAGATTACATATATCTCATCAACCTGCGTGAGAGCCATACTGGGAGTTTTTTCAGCACCCTGTCACAAAAACTGGGTCACCTATAGCCAAATATAAAACCAAAACCTGAGCTTTGCACTTGTTTCATGTCAACGGCTCAACAGCTGTCTCAAAGTGTTGTTAAGCTGTTTTAATATTTGTTGTAATTTAGGTGATTGTGTCAACTGGATAAGAGGGAACACAGTCTGTACCTGTTGCTGGTAATAGAGCTGTTGTTGGTGATAGTACTCTTGGGCCTGCTGCTGCAGTTTTTGTTGTTCAGGTGATGGATTAGCCACAGACATAACCTTCACACCTCCATTCTCTTTCTTTTTTGATGCTGCTTTTACTGATGCTGGTGGAGGGGCAGAAGGTAGAGGAACAGCTGATGGGGATACAGGGCCAGCCTCAGTAATGTTATCTGATAATAATAAAACATTCATTGATCCTAAATCAATATTTAACACAGCAGTAGTTTCTTGAACTTAAGGTGGGCAGGTTGGCAATGGTTTACAGGACTTGTACTTTCTTGGAAAATATTACTACCAGTTGTGAATGGATCCATGCACTTACTATACAGGGCTTCTAAAATTTTGCGTGGTTGCAGGGCTGCGAATTTCAAAGCAAATCTGTGAAATCCCGCAAAATTCACAAAAACATACAAAATATTGTGAAATTCGCTAGAAACCCCAACTACTTGTAAGTGTTGCCTTTCTAAAACTGGCAATTTTGCAGAAAAATTTGAGCAACTTGTTTGGACTATTGTACATGTTTGCTATTTGTTTGACCACAAGGTTCTTTTTAACATAGATCATCATTTGCTCTTTTAACAAGAGTGTGCTCAAGAAATACGCCAATGGCAAAGCTTTTTACATCATGGCCACTTCCCAGTTTTTTGCAGCATTAATCTTAGAACACCTAGTAGTTTTGGGATGTTGTCTACTTGCTGCAGTGATGAAGTTTCACAATAAATTTGCAAGTTTACGGCAAGTAAACAGCCCCAATAGCTAAGATAAGTTTCAAATATATTATTAATACTGACATGTATTTGGTAAGATTTCTGTTGCTGTTGTTATTGGATAGGCTAAAGCTCATCATTTTCCCAAAAAATAGCAAAATTGCCATCTTTTTTCATTAGAAACATTCATCAATCAGGGCAAAACCGCTTTCCAGCAAAATTTGCCCAGAAAATTCCCACAAAATCAGCCGCCTTTTACCAATTAGCCACATCTACTGATTTGACCCCCTGGTATTTCAAACTTGGTCTCTTTTCCCCTGAGAATGTGAAATAGTGCAGTTCAACTAAACAACATTTTGGCCAAAAGTAATTATTATTGTTTAGTTGTCCTGGGCACTTTTCCTCAATAAGAATGGCTGTTAAAGGCATAATTATATATACGAGATGTTACAAAGATGTTTCCAAGTTACCATTTTTGTTGTCCTTGCCAGTCTGGAGAGCTGCTGGTTCTGTTGACAAGTCAGTAGTCCCTTCCTTCTTCCCTTCAGCTGACAAATCTGTCATGTCATCAGCATGTGGAGACATCAAAGGGTTAGACGAAGACCGCCTTCGTTCAGGAGGGGGAGTGGGTGGACAGTCCAACACAGCCAAATCACTGTCTGTACCTCCTTCTAACTTGATAACAACTAATAGCAAGAAGATAATAGCATGAAATCACTACTTTCTGAGGAAGAGAACCCCAGATTCAGAATTAAGATCATGTGTATGTTTGTGTCAAACTCCTTTCACATGAATTTCAAGGTACTAGGATATTTTCCAATGGACGGCGTTGACAAAACCAGGATCGGGCTGGACTGGACTGGATTGGATCACGGATTGGATCACGGATTGGATCACGGATCGGATCAAGGAAAAAAATTCAAAATTCAAAATTCAAGATTCAAAATTCAAAATTCAAGATTCAAGATTCAAAATTCAAAATTTTGTTGAGCAAATTACACTATAGTGACTACTGTGAGCAGAACGTTTTATTTAATTCAGGTGTGATATTCCTTTATTCTTTTATAATATCAAGCCAACTGGGAGCTGGTCACAGATGAATTTTCTTTCAGGCTGTTGGGTTTTGATTGCGATGATCAATCATGTCTTCATATCTTTCTCCGCTGTTCAGATAAATGATATTTCGTGTATTTGCTTGCATCAAAGGTAAACTGCCATAAAATGAGTCAGCATGGTAATAATAGGACAAACGCATGAATTGAAACACAAAAACTAAAAACACAAAAAATTAAACACCTGATGATTTCAAACAATTTCTGTTTCTGAGACAAGTCTATACTTTTACAAGATGTGAGTTTGGAATACGATATTTCCTATTGGAATAAAACGAAACAAACCATTTGTATTTCAGGGAAATATAGCTGTTTTACAAAAAATTATAGGAATAACATCGATAGTGTGAATGATAACGCAATGTGAGAATAAACAACATTTTAGGAGTTACGTCACAATTTTTAGAGTCATTTTTAGGGTCGTAAAGAGTTGGCTTTATATGGAATAAAACCTTAAAATGATCGTGTTCTTGGATAGAAAGCACTTAAGTGGCAAGAAAAAAATCAAAGCGGAATGAGGATTGTTAAGGATGGCAAAGATTAACGAGGACTGCAAATGACAAACTTGAAAAACTAGGCTAGTTTTTTCAAGATGCGCAAATCATGACGTAGCTCCTTGAAAGCAAGTCATGTCCTTAAGCTTTTGTATATAAGCTTTCTCATTAACTGTAATGCTAACTGTAACGCTCACATCTGACACGAAAAAGTAGCTGAGAATTAGCTACTGATACTAACAATTTCAAAAACGAGAATGGGAGGTTCACGCAAGCTTCAAGCCAACTAACGTTCAAATATAATTACATCTGCCTGTTCATTAAAATTTAAATTTGTTGTAAATTAGGCGCTTATGTGGCTTCTTAAATGGCCTCTTGTCATTCTCTGTAATTAACATGTCATTGCGTCAAATTCGGGATTCTTATTTTTATTTAATATATTTTAGTTTTCCACTTTTATTTTTTATTTATTATTACCTTATAGACGATTCGATTTTTGTTGCTGTTTTTTTCTTTAAAAGGTTTTTTTTTTTCTGTGATCCGATCCGTGATCCGATCCGTGATCCGGTCTGTGACCTGATCCATGATCTGGTCCGTGATCCGGTCCGTGATCCGGTCCGTGATCCGATCCGTGATCTGGTCCAGTCTGGTCTGATCCTGCCAATGGATCTTTGTTGCTGTGACACAAAGTTGCTGGATAATTTTAGAAAAATGTTACAAAATTGTTGCAGATTTTTAAACATTTTTAAATGTTTACAGACTTACATGTAGTGAATACTATATAATGGTTCTTACTAGCCACTCAGCTGTGAGCTATTGGAAATCCCCAAATCTGATTGGTTCTCTCACTGTTTTCTATTCCCTGATAGACAATGATTGCACACCTGCTACTCTTGAAACTGAAAATTATTCTTTATTTCAAACTTAAGAGGCCCTGCACCTAAGAAACGACTGATGATTTCCGGCTAAAAAATAAAATCAGCCAATTTTTATCTCCCAAGTAGAGGTTACCGAATACTATTTAAAAATGAATTTCTTTTGTTTCAATTTTGCTTTAAACCAAAAATATCGAGCCGCAAACTTTTTCCGTCTGATAGCAACAAAATAAGGCCGAAAATAAGGCCCCGCAAAAAACTGTTCAGAAATTACTATTGCAACGCAAAATAATGAGAAAACTACACAGTGTTGAAGAAAAAGGCCTTTTAATGCAATATCATTTGATAAACATCAAAAAACTGCCAAAGTGATTAAACTAGTGAGAGAATCTCAGATAGTGCAGAGTGCAATTGATAGCTCTGATACAGTAGTCCCATAAGTACTCACCCCTGCTCGGTTCACTTCCGGTTTGTGTCTACCTTGGTAGTCTGCTACGGCTTTTCCCCTTTGCAGTGTGTATGTTTCAAGGTTGTATTTTCATTCAAGGTCCAAACATTACGCACAAATTAATTACTACTGGTGCTTTAAGTTGATTTTCGTTCATTTTAAATTCAACAATACGCTGAAGCAACAAATGTGACAATTTAGCTCTTCACGCCAACTTTGTAACTTGATACTTTTGTTTTCCTCACAAAGCCATGTAATATGAAACCCCTGTTTTCTCCAAAACATACGGAAGATGTCCTTGTTTTTTGGAGATAAATGAAAGAAAGTTAAATATGTGATGTAGTGATGAAGAAACGGAACAGAGACGATGTTTTACTAAAAATGCAAATTTTTACCGATGAACAAGAACTAATTTAATTATCAGATGGTCATGAAATACCACTTTCTTTTTCTGTTGCCACCTTTGTTGTTAACAATAAAACAATTCAAAATTAACACACAACGATATTGATGGCTGAGAAGCTTTTCAACGGAAAGTATTGAAGATAAACAGCGCTACTTGGCCGATATGAATGAGTCTCCTCAAAGACTGATTAAATTAATTTGAACTTTCATTAGGTGCCACGGCATCTGCAGCAATATTTGAGCATTTTCCTGGTTTCTTTTGTTACAAATTTACAATTTGCGGAGTATTAAAGCCACTAACTTGAGAACTTTTTGGTCTCTCTTACAGACACAATTAAGGCAAGAAATAAACAAGTCGCTAAGGAGAAGCAATATATTTGAACCCTGACAAGCACACTATTGTAGATTGAAAACAGCAGATGATATTTGTTGAACCGACCTGTTTGTAATTCTAAAAGCTACGCAGCCACAGTAACGTTTCACTTTTGCAATAAAAAGGGACAATTGGCGCTACGTGAAAAATAACTGCCGTCCTTGGTCACATGACACGATATATAAAATACTGCGTGTAAAGATAGTGTATAACACTAACAATGCTAGAACGCATGCGTCTTACATGTTGAGCTCTACCATAAGGAAAACCACTCAACATTTGTGCGTGATTCCGTATGCAATGTATCCTTCACCTAATACAGAAGCCACAAACCCTAACTAATCTACGCATGCGTTTAGGGCAAATTAGTTTTGTTCTAAGGAGAATGGTACCACAAGGAGAGCAAGGGGTTACCTGAAACAAATATATAGCTTTGCGATGTTCAAAGTTAAGCGACGGCGATGGAATGTGTTTTACGTAGAGTACACATGTACCTTTCCCACCCTACTCCCACTACTTCCTTGCCTCTAGACTAATTAATTAATTGAAATTAATTAATTAAACAAACATTAAAGTTTACACCTTAGCGCCATAGGGCCATAGCGCCATAGCGCCTTAGTTCCTTAGCGGCAGGCAACCCCCATAACCATCCCAATAGTGCACTCTGCACTAAAAATACAGTTTCAAATATTGCATACTAAATTAGATGGAACGTTGGAGCTGATTTTAAAATAATTATTTCTCAAAAGTTCAACGCTTTTGAAAGCAGTCACAGTGATGAATCAGACATTGGAGGGATACACATCACGTTTCTGAAAAAACATTTTTCAGCCAAAGTATATTGACCTTGTACAAAGCGTTCAAAGTTACCGTGTTTACCGTTATCCTGCTACTTCGGTGAAACACTTCTCTTTTGCCAATACGGCTGTGGATAGCATGGTAAACGCCACTTTAAACCTTGCTAGGCATTCCAAGACCATCCTGAGTAGAAGGATGTAGAATTAAAAGAGAAAGGAAGATGAAAAATGCACAGAAAAAGAAAATAACTCGAAATTACCATCTGCTAACAAAAGTTGAATCTGGAAAATGTCGTCGCATGACAGCGGCCATTGATGTCATTTGTCTACACAGTGGCGTAATCCAAACGAATGCACAAATAGGAAAACAATTTTTCCCGGCCAGAAAACGTTTAGTGGAGCAATGTTATGTTATTTTTCACAAATGATGGTCACTCAAAAAGAAAAACTTCCCCAACTGCGACACCATTTTGGCCGCAGCGTGATCTGAGTTATGGGGTCAAGACTGGATCCCTAGCCGCTGACCGCTCGAAGGACATTGACAGGACAAATGACATCAATGGCCGCTGTCATGCGACGACATTTTCCAGATTCAACTTTCGTTAGCAGATGGTAATTTCGAGTTATTTTCTTTTTCTGCGTATTTTTCATCTTCCTTTCTCTTTTAATTCTACATCCTTCTACTATGGATGGTCTTCGAATGCCTAGCAAGGTTTAAAGTGGCATTTACCACGCTATCCACGGCCGTATTGGCAAAGAGAAGTGTTTCGCCGAAGTAGCAGGATAACGGTAAACACGGTAACTTTGAACGCTTTGTATAAGGTCAATATACTTTGGCCGAAAAATGTTTTTCCAGAAACATGATGTGTATCCCTCCAATGTCTGATTCATCACTGTGATTGCTTTCAAAAGCGTTGAACTTTTGAGAAATAATTATTTTGAAATCAGCTCCAACGTTCCATCTAATTTAGTATGTAATATTTGAAACTTTATTTTTTAATCGCTTCGGCAGTTTTTTGATGTTTATCAAATGATATTGCATTAAAAGGCCTTTTTCTTCAACACTGTGTAGTTTTCTCATTATTTTGCGTTGCGATAGTAATTTCCGAACAGTTTTTTGCGGGGCCTTATTTTCGGCCTGATTTTGCTGCTATCTGACGGAAAAAGTTTGCGACTCAATATTTTTGGTTTAAAGCGAAAATTGAAACAAAAGAAATTCATTTTTAAATAGTATTCGGTAACCTCTACTTGGGAGATAAAAATCGGCCGATTTTATTTTTTAGCTGGAAATCATCGGTCGTTTCTTAGGTGCAGGGCCTCTTAAAAATGCACATAATTGTAGATTTTGTATAAATCCTTGGGAGTGTCTACTAAAACAATTAGACCATGTGCATCTCTTTCAAAGAGAGTCCTGATCAATTTTGACCCATTTTAGGGATTTACCTGCATCAAGAAGTTTAATGATGGCTTCAGAGTTATCAATATCCAGTGATAAACTGTCAGCCTTGCCTGACTTCAGCAAGTTTACAAAGACAGAAAGACGACGTTTCAGTGATTTCTTGTATTCTTTCTGGCGCAGTGCTGCCTCCTTAGGATGGTACTTTGTCCGAAACCTTCAATATAAACAAAGACACCTCAATTAGCACAGGGTAAAAATGCCAAAGGTAGGAAAAATACAAATGGTGTGATTACCCTCTATGACTTACTCAGCCTTTCCTGTGCTGCCTTGAATCCCTTGTGATATTTTTACGTTTAACTTCCAATACATCAATTGCTATTTTTATAGCAGTTGCAGAAACAACTGAGGTCAGATCACACAAAAATGAACCTCATCCAAATCGTGGAAATTAACTGTTGTTGCTTGATCATTGAAAGTTGCTGAGAATCTAACGATACCTACTGCTGTCTGCAGTACTTGGATTTCATATACAAAAAGTTCTAGGCTTTCAGCCTCATGCAACAGAAACCGATTACAATATGGTGTGTATAGCTCCCAATATGGCTTTGTTTGACATGCATGTCTCACTGAACAACAATACAGCTTGCTGTGAAAGGAAAGGGCCAATGAAGTTAGAAAAACAAAACATGTATCCACGAAGTAATCAGTATTGTTAGTTTAAAATACTTATTAGAATGCATGTACAAAACAGTCACATGCAGTATATGAACATTTACCAGGGAATTATCACGAAACAAAACTAACAAAATGAGTGATTCTAGGGTATTAGCTTAAAAGGATGGATATCATCTTGCTAGTCATTGTATTTCCTACATATTTATTTTTGAATATTGTCATTGGTACAATTATCATTATTATCACTGGTTTCTTCAAAGTGTTCATAGCTAGAGGTGACTGATCTCAAAAGTTCTACAATGTAGAAAGTGTTTGAAGTATATATCTCAGTATTCAAGATTTCATGTATGGTGTATTTAAGCGTGTACAGTACTGGTTAAAGGGATTGCAGCATTACACGCACGTAAAGTGTGTGTACTTCACGCACATTACACGCAGTGTCCACGCACCTTACACACAAATACACGAAAATGCGTGTAATTACATGCGTGTAATTACACGCAGTAGACGTGATATTGCGTGTAAAATTACTCGCAGTCTTTCAACTGGAACTCATTAAGTGCGTGTAATGAGAACAAAATACTAAAAGTGTGTGTAATGAAAACAAAACATTTACAGTGTAACATTCACCGTACTGGACTGCACTGTGATACAGTTTAGTCTTTCGCCTTCTTGCTTCTGGTCATCGAATTGACCAGTTTCCTTAAACTGGCGTACCACTTTACAATAAATTTTAAGTATTTTTTCCATTATAGTTTCAACAAGCGGGCGCCAGCAACTGGCAAGCATGCTAGGATTCACTGAGATAACAGAACATAAACATATAACGTTGCTTTCAATTTTAAATTACAGCAATCAGTGTACTTTAAATCAACCCAAAGATTCATTAAAAATATTTCGTACTCTAAAGCGTTCAGAGTTTACTGGTGTTCAAAGGCTTTTCCGGTCACGTTTTTCTGTTCATGAGAAACAAGGGCACCAGTGACTGACAAACTGTGGCTGGACAGACACGAAATACTAACAACAAAACACAATATTTCACTTGAGATTTTCAGTTAATTTTTGAGTTATTTTTTTGTAAAAAAATACCTCTTAGTCGGCACATCGGGTATGTTATGGACGGGTCAATGGCTGAGCGAGCGAGCGAGCGAGTGAGTGAGTGAGTGAGTGAGTGAGTGAGTGAGTGAGTGAGTGAGTGAGTGAGTGAGTGAGTGAGTGAGTGAGTGAGTGAGTGAGTGAGTGAGTGAGAGATGAATGTATGTCACACCAATCAGATTGGATCTACTGTAAACAGCCAATCAAATTTCTTGTTGTAAAGGTAAATGGTATGTGAGAAGATTTGATCCCGATAGAGTTCAGAATGGCCATATTTATTCTTCTATAAAAGAGGAGGAAGTATTCATATATTGGGTTTACTTCAACATTTTCTGTGGGTTAGGCTGATGATTTTAGCTATGAACGAGATGAGCCTTGAGGTTTGAAACAGTTCGTGAGTTAGTAGTATGCAAATGGCACGAGATATTTTTATTTTTAGTTATGAAGGCAACTTGATACTTTTGTTTTCCACAAGGAGTAAATTCAATTAGAGGTCACGAATTGTCGCTTCTAGTTCTTAGGACATGTTTTTAGAGGAGACGAGACTATTTAGATTTGAAAGAGTTCTAACGTTTACAATAGTTAGTACATGTAACGATTGTTTTGTTCTTGTTGCATGCAAATATAATGAGATATTTTTATTTTTTTAGTTACAAGGGGTAATTTGACACTCTTGTTTTTCACAAGGGAGTAAATTCAATTAGAACTGACGAATCATCACCACTCTTTCCCACGAGATGTTTGCTATCTTTAGTTACAAGTGGTAACTTAAGAATGAGTTTACCAGAGGACCAGGCAGGGGTGATACATGCCATCTCTCCTTTTTGGATGAAACTTTGCCAGATTGAAGGTACTACCCAACAACTCTAAAAGACAAAGTGGGCCAGCTTTGTGATTTTTCCCTTAGGAGTTAGACCACCCCCCCTGGTTTTTTGCCCAAAATCCCAAAAATGTCACTAAAATAAGCATCAAATTTAAACACCGCTCCTGCTTACAGAGTACATTAAATTTTATTGGTATTTCACACAAATAAAGATTGGACCTATCTTAGTTCACACCAGGAATTTCAAGTCATTTGAAGTGACAGGTGCCAATCAAGGAATGTGATTTCCTACCCATGTCACGCAACATTTAACAATCAGGCAAATTAGCTCGAATTCTGACTCAAATATTGTTTAAGTCCAACTTTCTAAATCAAAACTAATTTCATCACAGTTTAGAGTCACCCTTGACCTGATGAAATCAAGAATAAATTTTTTGGCATCTGTTATTTTTTGGTAACAAAAGCTGTTCAAACAGCATGACAAGAGGCTTGTTTTAATAAAGAGAAAAAAGCGAAATCTAAAAATATTAGATATTATAGAATCAGCTCATCAAAGGTTTTCTATGCTAATGTCATTAACAAAGTCATTGAATATTATTTAGGGCAGTGGAAGCTCAATGAATGCAAAACTCTTTGCAATATCCCGTAACCCTCGGATGTACAAGGTTAGAGGAGCTCAAATAAGCTGGATCAGACATTGAACAACTCTTTCCGTTACAGTGGTAATAAGAATGAAATGCTTTACCATTTCTAGACTCGGGAAATTTTTCTTCCACTCTTTGTAGCATAATACTCGGTTCAACAGGTTGTCCATGTGCGGCTGAAGTACTTGCAGTACTTGAAGCTGTGATCGCTGGTATTTGCCGACTGCCTCGACCGGCTGTTTTGTGAGCTTCCTCATTTCCATCGGTCCGTTTGTATTTAGAAAAAAAATCTGTCGATCCAAGGCTGTTTTGACGTGGGTTCTTTTCTCTTATTCATATTAAAACATAACTTTCTCTACACACGTGCGGGACCAAACATGATCGATCAGCCTGGACAACACTCTACAACGGTCGGCGGAATTTCTCAAAAGATAGGAGCAGCGCATTGCGTAATAAGTTTTGCCGCTTAAAATGGTGTCTAAATGTAATTCACAGCAATTAAGCAAACTGAAAGTTCATCTCCAGAGTAAAATATAAATAGTAAAACCAAGGAGGCAAGACACCAAGAAACAGTTATGTCTATTTCAACAGGTAAATGTTTAAAAATAAATTAGGTAAGTGTAGCATGTTCGTACCATCAATCGGCATCTTCACCCGTAACATCGAGTGAGCTCAGCCGTAACAGGTGTTACGGGTTACAGCCCTTAATGACAGCCCTGGCTTGTACATCCGAGGGTTAAAATAACAGTGCAAAACACCTCAATTCTATTTGTACAATTTAAATATGGGAATAAAGGGCCATGATATTTAAATTCCAAAACATTGATTAGTTAGATGAGAGTTTTTCTGGGCAAATCTCACTTTTTAGATTACCTTTGAAACCCTGCTCGATCATCACGGGCGGGTCACATGCTTGATGTTGCAATTGATTTTTGTCAACTCTTACTTTACACTCGGCATACTCATCAATCCTGAGAAGTATTCTTTGCTGACATTATTGTTTGCCCTCATATATTAACTCTTGAGCTCACCCAATGAATATTCATTTCACGCAAATCGAGTTAAAAAACATCTATGATTTTTTTTTTTTACTTTGCTGCACCAGGCAGGCAGGTAAATCTTAATTGGAATAAAAATAAACATTGTGCATATAATTTTTAAAGCATGGGAACAAGAACCAAAGACCTTGATCGGCAGCAAATAATATCACCAAGTGATAATTGATAGTTTGTTGTTGTTATTATTATTTATCATATTTATTTATATTTATTGTTGTTATTTATTATTTATAATAAAGTTTCCATATAATGTGCGCTCTGATTGGCTGAAAGAGCGTGCTTTATCAGAGAACAGAGCACGAGTTGATGACGGTAAGTTGCCTTTCAAATTTTTGCTTCGGAATTTTGACAAATTTGCCCCAACTTAAACATCCCCTGTGATTCAGACAAATGCAATGGAAACGAGCTATTTGTCTGTAGTAAATATGGCTCACAGAGACCATTGTTAGCAACAGTACTGTTAAAACTGTATTAAAATAACAAGTTTTGCTAGATTCCCACCGACAAAACACAAAGCGGAATAAACAAATTCTCAACCTAAGCAGTGCTTCGATAAAAGACATATTTGTTACGAAGGCAGAAATTATACTTAAGAAGTAAAACAATGACAGAAAACAACAATCAAACTGTCTCTGTTTATGATGAGAAGCTTTATTTTTGTAAAAATGCTCAATTGCTCAAACAACACTTACATGCTGTGTAGTAAAGCTCGTTCTCCAGTTATCTCAGCGAAGTGCACCGACGAGTCAGGGTCAGTGCAAAGCTTGCTCTGATATTCCCTTCTGTGCTCGGAGTAGCACAAGTGGGAGCCGTTTAGTCTTTCTAACTTTTACGCTAGTTCAGGCAATCTTGCTGCAAGCGGCTACAAGCCGTAAATAACTGTAGCTCCTTTCAAATTCAACTCGGCATTTCGCATTTTCATCCGCAAGCTTTGAGCTCCTCATTTCGTAATTTCCACTGGAAAAGTGCACGTTTTCATGGGCCACAATATGGCCGGATTCCTCTGGACTATAAACCTTCACCTGCCTTTAGATCCGCATTTAAAAATTAACTTAGAAGCGAACTTTGAAGGCATCGTTCTTCTCTCGAAAGCCGCTCAAACTATTCGAAACTGAAAGCTTAGATGAAGTCCAGTTTGTGATTGACAGCTGTCGCTTCGTTAGCCAATCATATTATTTGGACAATTCTAACAAGGATTGCGATTGGCTTATTTTAGGGTGCTTTATCAGAGAACAGTGCACGGCTGACGCCACTTGTGGGGAAAAACACTCGACTTCGTCTCGTGTTTTCCCCTACACTTCTTTCGTGCTCTACCGCTGCTTGCGTGCTTTACAACAGAACAGAGCACAGGCGAGGCTTCTTTAATTGTTAATTATTACCACTGCGCAAGGGATCTCAATCTCTATTTATAGATGTGCACACTCCAATGATAAGAATGGCTTCAATGTTTTGCTCAATTGTAACTTTTTGGAAAGGAAAGCTCGACAATACCAGATGTTACCTTTGTTCTCATCTCATCCACTCACTTGCCAGCCTTAGAGAGTTCACAGGCATTAAGATCGTCAGATATGATTTCAGTGATCCACAGGCTGGAAAGGACGTCTGTGACAGAAGAACTGCCACAGTGCAGAGCCATGTGCGTTGCAACATAAATGAAGGCCACGACATTAAAAGTGCTAGTGATATCCAATGGCGGGTTGAAGGGTGTCAGGCATTAATAATATTGTTAAGACTCAAGAGTCAGGCCAGACCATGAAGCACACCATGTCTGGGATCCTGTCTCTAAATTTGTTTAGCTTCAAGTCTGGAGGTTTGAAAGTGTAGAAGGCTTATGATATGGGCCCTGGTAAACGTTTCACACCTGCACATGAGGAATGGATTTGAAAGACCTCAACGGTATACAGACTTATGCATAGAGCAGCCCTTAAATGTACTGCAAGAGAGACTGCTACTTTTACAGCCAAGAGTTTGACGTGTCAGCTCTAACAGCCTCAGTCTAGGCATAGTTAATAGAAGGGGATTATTATGAAACTCAACAAAGTTCTTTGTTGTATGTTTTTGTTCTCTTTTTTGGCCTTGACCGCGCACAAAATACAATTGTTGTATACTACTGACCGAGTAACTGACCAATAGAAACGCTTTGGTTACGTAATTCATGCATAGTGTATGGGCGCAAAAAAAGATTTTGCACGGTCGTGGACCTTCTAACACAAATCTTGGCATCTTTGTTTGCTCCTTTGATATTTGCCGGGCTTCACAACCATTCCCATCTATTAACTATGGTCTAGGACCTCGCAATCTATTGAAGGAGAGTCCCAAGTTGTCAAAGCTACAAGAGTGTATTCCTCCTACCCTGAAGAGGGATTCACAAAAGCATACCAATCTTTTGCAGTCTGCAGAGACACATGGATGCGGGTAAACACCTGAAGAAGTTAGAGAAAGAAACGACATAGACAGGATCAAGATAAAATGGGTTGAAATCCCAAACGTTTATTGGTGATCATGATCCACATGAGAAATCTCAAAGGGATAGGTCTGAAAACATCACGAAGAGGAACCCGCTTTTCTGAGAAAGTGAACACATATCTGAAAAGAACATTCTTGGAAGGTGAGGGGACAGGACGAAAGTGTAGTGAATGAGTGCAGTAAGATGAGATTGTGCAAGACAGTAGTGGCAGGAAAATGTCCAGCAAAGAAGAGTAGCTTGTGGCAGACCAAATAGCCCAGTACTTCAGCATGTTGTCTGTAATGTACAGAAGTGGCCGACTAGCTATACACCAAGCTGATCTGAGTCCGTCTCAAGATGAAGCAGAAGAGATCTTGACCAGGCTTGCAGTACGAAGACAGTACTACTTGCCAGCTACTTTACCATCCACCATGTAGAATATGTAATACAGTCTTGTGACCAGAAAAAAACAAATCAGTTATTTCACAGGGCTATGGAGCTACGGATATACACAGGAGGTTACTGAGCAGAAAAGAAAACGATGGCCAAGAGCCAATCAAGCTTCTTGAGTGCCTAGAAAAATTTAAAAAGTTCAACCGGCCAAACCTTGCTAAACCTAAGGCACTGGCGCCATGTATGTTGTCATGTGTGCTCGTTTGGACCCTAGGTTTTAGATAATTTCAGCTACTAGATCTTCTCGAGGTTCAATTTTTCCTCAGAATTGCAATTTTTTTCACACATCTTCTTACTCGCAGACATGCAATTATTTACAATGTTTTGCGCTAACATCTTTCAGGTATAACCTTTATCTGCGGTTAATTCAGTATAGAAACTTTCAGA
This sequence comes from Orbicella faveolata, assembly GCF_042242905.1. Lineage (NCBI taxonomy): Eukaryota > Metazoa > Cnidaria > Anthozoa > Scleractinia > Merulinidae > Orbicella > Orbicella faveolata. The sequence continues at coordinate 21,796,794 of NW_028301563.1, forward strand.
AGAAAAACACATTTTCATAAAAGCTAGCTAAAGCTCAATCTTACAGTTTAAGTATTATATACAACTGTACGTGTTTACCAAGATTTACTTGCATGCCTGATGCAGCAAAATGAAAATTTCAAGGGTTTTTTTAACTTGGAATGAGAGCAAACAATAATTTCAGCAAAGAATACTTCTCAGGATTGATGAGTTTGTATGCCGAGTGTAAAGTAAGAGTTGACATTAATCAATTGCAAGATCAAGTATTTGACCTGTGATGATTGAGCAGGGTTTCAAGAGAAATCTAAAAAGCAAGATATGCCAAGAAAAACTCTGATCTAACTAGTCAATGTTTTAGAATTCAAACATCATGGCCGTTCATTCCCACATTTAGATTGTATAGATAGAATTAAGTTGTTTTACACTGTTATTTAACCCTTGGGCGTACAAGCTAACTCGTACCCCCACTGTGGTATTAAGGAGAAATGGAAGGAACCCCCTCTGGTTTTTGCTCTATTAACGCACAGCGTACCAAACTTGGATTTTACTTTTTTCTTAAAAGTCAAGAAATAATGGAAATTGATACAAAATCAAGCGAGAATGCTTATGAAATGTACAAACTGGTGAATTTCTGGAATTTGATGAAGAAAACTGGAAAAAATACAGAATGTCAAAAAAGGTTGATTTTTGTCCAAACCTACATGAAACTAGTGGTTGCTATGGAAACATAAAAAATGATGGACGCACAATTGACATATCAAAATATCCGCGAAGGATGAATGAACAGCTAATGAAAGTTTTAGCCCCTTAGAGTAAATCGTCTTCTCAAAATTTTGAAAATACCTTATTGGGGGGATGTATCTATCCCCCACCCCCCTCCCTTGTACATCCAAGGGTTATGGGATATTGCAAAGAATTTTGCTTTCATTGAGCTTCCACTGCCCTAAGTAATATTCAAAGATTTTGTTAATGACATTAACATAGAAATAACTTTGATAAACTGATTCTATAGTATCTAATATTTTTAGATTTCGCCCTTTCCTCTTTGTTAAAACTAGCCTCTTGTCATGTTGTTTGAACAGCTTTTGTTACCAAAAAATAACAGATGCCAAAAATTTTACTCTTGATTTCATCAGGCCAAGGGTGACTCTAAACTGTGATGAAATTAGTTTTGATTTAAAAAGTTGGACTTAAGCAATATTTGAGTCAGAATTCGAGCTAATTTGCCTTATTGCTAAATGTTGCGTGACATGGGTAGAAAATGACATTCCTTGATTGGCACCTGTCACTTCAAATGACTTGAAATTCCTGGTGTGAACTAAGTTAGGTCCAATCTTTATTTGTGTGAAATACCAATAAAATTCAATCTACTCTGTAAGCAGGAGCGGTGTTTAAATTTGATGCTTATTTTAGTGACATTTTTGGGATTTTGAGCAAAAAACCAGAGGGGGGGGGGGGGGTGGTCTAACTCCTAAGGGAAAAATCACAAAGCCGGCCCACTTTGTCTTTTAGAGTTGTTGGGTAGTACCTTCAATCTGGCAAAGTTTCATCCAAAAAGGAGAGATGGCATGTATCACCCCTGCCTGGTCCTCTGGTAATCACGGTCTTAACACTTTTGCTTTTTATATGAGAGTAAATTCAATTAGAGCTGACAAGTTATCAGCTATTGTTTCCAGGATATTAAACAAAAAAGAAGCTTTCATTTCTGGACGGTTTTTATGTCTCTGCAATAGCAGTTTCATAGTTTTATTTGATGACATTCATTTCAGTCCGATATTTTTAAAGGTAAAAAGTATGAAAACTGCTCAAATGTTCTTTGAAGACAGCATGGCACCAAGTTAAAGTGCAATTTAATTAAATCAGACTTTCAACGTGTCAGAGAGGTTTTTCCCCTTTCTTTCTATTTTCGGTGAAGTGGTGTTGTTGCGTTGTGTTGTGTAAAAAGGGTAAACTTACGACTCGTATAAAATGCGAAAAGGTCTCTTATTTAACTTGAGTATTTTTGAGCAAAAATTCCTCTGGGGGGTTGGAAGGGCTATGTGATTGGTGCGTGAGGGAGTTACAGTACCGATCAGAAGAAACCTAACAGGGAACGCTTGACCGAACGCGTTCTGTTTCCGTTCCACACACGTTCCCGTTCCCGTTCTGTATCCGTTCTGTATCCGTTCTGTATCCGTTCTGTATCCGTTCTGTATCCATTCTGTATCCGTTCCGTTCCCGTTCTGTATCCGTTCTGTGCTGTTCTGTTCCCGTTCTGTTAGCATTCCATCACTAAGTGTTCTTGGAACTCGTTCAAAGGAACAAGGTTTCTGAGAACTTGTTTACAAGATTAGCGACACTCATTTGCATTTCATAAAATGGGTTAACACTGTCACCTTTATGTGAGAATAGGGACAGTAAACTTAAATTTTCGTTGTGAAAACATGAGTCCAGTTACTCAAAAAATACGGGAAGATGGTATTGTAACTTCAAGGCCAGTTTATAGTAAGTATTTTTTCCAAAACAATACAAAGCAAACAGCAATCTGTGTGATTGCCCGAGGAAAGGAAGAAGTAAACCAGCTTGCCAAGCATTTTTAACAAATCGATGAAAAAATGCAAACAAAAGACTAACTTTCGGCTCTTGTATTTACATGAATACTTTTAGTGAGATTTAACATTGAAGTATCGGGGAAAACTGTTCGGCGAATGGGTAGAAACTTGGCTGCAGGACACGAGCGGTGCAAAGTACTGACAAAAAGCCGAAGCAAGCATTTTGTGATACTTTTACTGACGTTATTTTCACAGGCGAATTTTCAGTAAAGTCTGAACGTTATCCTCGCTGATCCTTCCGCAAAGGTGGTGAACAACACCATAATAAAGGTCAACCAAGACATCAATGTTTTGTTTTGTTTCTCTTCATGAGGAAGCCTTTCAATCCCAGTCTAACTCGACTCGTCCATCCATTTCCTTATTTGGACATAAGTTGAGCTTGTTGATAATAACAAAATGGCCGCGATGAACTCGACATGGACGAGAAGATGCAGGGAAGATGCTTGCTTAGTGCGTGTAAAAAGAAATAAAAAAAGACATAAGATGATTCGTTCTGTCATTTTCTCAAGATCACCGGGCTGGACAAAAATTGAACGAACGTGTATTTAAAGTTACATCGTTTCCAAATCCTCGGTAAGCACTCTGATAGCGTAAATTACTACCATGTGTTCTGAAGAACATGTTCTCTTATAGTTTGCGTTCTGGAGAACACTTTTCTCCATTTTTGTGATTCGTAACCGTTCCGTATCCGTTCCACTTCCGTTCGGTATCCATTCTGTATCCATTCTTTATCCGTTCTGTGCCCGTTCTGTACCCGTTCTGTACCCATTCCGTTTGCGTTCTTGTACCCGTTCTGTATCCGTTCCGTTTCCGTTCACAAACGCGTTCCCTGTTAGGTTTCTTCTGATCGGTACTGTATGCATGTGCGCATGTCACACCAATCACAGTGTGGGTTGTATCAAAGAACAAATCAAATTGCCTGTTAGAAAATAAGATGGTATCTACATTAATCTGGAGACGTGCCAGATTACTGTAGTTTGTTCAGTCAAACATTTTATGGCTTACTATTTAGCTATCTTACCATGACCGATGTAACATCGCCTGTACATCATAAATTCCCAGTTTCTTGCTGTACATCGCAACCAAAAACACTTGTCAAATTAACCAAATCATTACTGTAAACAGCTCCATGAATGCTCCTATCTCCGACACTTCACAAAAAAAAAGTCTTGCACGCCTTGCGTGCCTATGTTTAAACATCAGTTATCCTTCTTAAAGTTTAAAAAGCCTTTGAAGATTCGTCATTAATAATACTCAGAAGCAAATGTTCTCTATCTGAAAACATATTGTTTTGATCAAATAAAAATGAAATTCGATCTGTTTCTTGAATAGCGTTGCCTAGCACATGAACAAAATCTACCCAGGCAGAAATCCTGTGTAGTGTGAAAGTTGTTTTAAATTAGTTACTACTTCATTTTATTCCATAAGCATATACATATACAGAGAAGAGACGATCTGTCAACCAGACTTAACCCAGGGATGAAAATCTGAATGTTTTTCTTGAATCTAGCTTATCGGTAGTCAACTGTATTGTAATCTAAGCCAAATAATCAAACAAGCTGGGTGTAAACATTGCGGGTTGTTGTCAGAAAGTTACACGTGAATCTGAGGAATTGAAAATTATCGAACGCTTAGATTTTGTTAGAAAAATGTTTTGATTCTTCACCGTTTAAGATTAAGAGAGAGTTCGCGAGTTTCTGTTTGAATCCTTATTTCATTGTTATTGAAAGAACAGGAGTTGAAATGACATTTCGTGTGTGAGTAAACATTGTTGTGACATACGTGGTACGTGGTACGATGTATGTGTTTTTATGTAAATGAAAGCTCAGAGATCTGTAAGAGAGGTTAAGCAGAAGTACGGGCTGCTACAAATTAGGAAAGAGTATTTGTTTGATAGGCGCTCAAGCTAGTTCACTAATTTAGCAATGCTTGTCGGCTTTTAAATTTACTTTTTGTTGTGAACATTGAGAGTTGTGTATATCAAATACAAGTTAGTAGTGGCTTTTTGTTTTGCAAAATACACGCAAATACGTGTATGAATAATAAAGGTTTCTTCCACCAATTAAAATACATGTATACCGGTGAAATTACATGCAAATGCGTGTAACTACCAGATCAGTAAATTTTACATGCGTGTAACTGCACGCACCTTACACGCACCTCACACGCAGTGTCCACGAATACTACACGCAAACTACATGCATTTCACGTGCCTGTAGGTGCTGCAATCCCTTTGACCGGTACTGTACATAAGCACCACTTAAAACTCATGACCCATACAAGAATGCAGGTCTCAATCTATCTTGTCCTTGCTACATGTAAATGTTCTAATTGGTGAAGCAAGAACAGCTTCTTTAGATAATTTTTGTACCAAGGACACTGACAGGAATAAATCATGTGATGTAACTACATACCACTCTTCTTCTTTGTGTTGTTGGAAGAAGTCACTCATTTGAGTTTTTCTGAACTCCAGTTTGTATTCTTGATACTTTTTGAAAGCTTCTTCATCACTAATATTGTCATCTTGAGCATTTAAGAACTGCTTAAATGTCATCATGGCTGGAGCATGGTTGGTTTGGGGGAGCTGTGGCTGCTGGTCCACATCTGGTCTAAAATAACGATCATAACAACAGTTAGTCGACATCATGAGTTTCAAGGTAGCTAAGCGAGCGAACCGAGCTGCAAGGTTTTAGGCTGCAAAGTGTCAGTGTGAAGGGCTGGTCGTGAAGTGACCGGTCGACTTGTCTTGCTTGAAGGGTTTTCATTTACATTTTGCGGCAAAAAAGAGGACTGGCATGACTTGTAACTGGTGTCTCAGATTACCTTTCTAGTTTAATTTGAACTGTGGAACGTATCGATACTTATAATAACTAAAATGTCTGCAACTGTTGTTGTGAACAATCACCTAGGTAAGATGCTGAAATTCAACAGGAATTTAGATTTGAGACCTGATCTTTCATGAGTGAAATCAGTAGAACCACATGCACCAAGACAACGGGGTTGCTATTGCAGCTATTATCTCCATTTAAAAAATCAAAAGTGTGCAGAGCTAGCTCTGAAGTCAAGCTTTTCCCACCTCTGGTTAGGGCAGAAACAAACACATTCTTCTGGACAGATACGCTTCCACTGTCTTGTGC
>NW_028301563.1:21807500-21910000 GCF_042242905.1 Orbicella faveolata
AGTCACGTGACCTAAGTATTCACACTTTTTGAGTACACTATAAAAAAATGTCCTTCACATCAGTTAGCGTGACTACAGTTAAATATAGATTTAAAGACTACCAGGGCTCAAATAATTTTCAGACCGTGGCCAGTCATGCTGACCAGCCAAAGTGATTTTAGCTCGGTCATGTCTCGTTTCTGACCGGTCAAGATATATCTAAAAAACTTCAAGTAATGTTGGCCTCATGAAACCCACAAATATAATTTGTATGTTCTAGTTGTTGCTAGACCTTTTAAAAATTGGCTTAATACAAAGAAAAGCTTAAAACTTAACCAAAGATAGCCTTGGCAGGGTTCAGCAGCTCAATGAAGTGGCACGCTATCAGTGGAATTCTTGCCACCTGCCAAAGAAAAAGTATTGAATGGTTCCCTATTTGAAGAAGCTACTCATAAAAGGGGATAAGTGACGATTTTGGTTGCTTTTCTTTTTTCTTGCTCCAAATTAGCTGAATTTTTGCATGTGGTCTTCAATGTAATAGAAAAACGTGTTCCTGTATTTTTGCCGCTGGTTTTGGCTTCGCTTTATAAAGACACCACTAGGAAAACCGAGTGGTTTTTTGCATACGCAATATCCTGAAAACGAAGCAAGGTTTAGCGCAAAAACTACGGGACATTGCTAAACATACCTAAACAAAACTCTATGCGAAATTTGGAGCGTTTTCGACAAAGTTCACTTTTGATTAAAATACCTAACGCCCTTTTCCCGCCAAGGCTGCAAATAAACGTAGCCGGGCCGTCGTTATCATAAACAGAGCCGATCCTTTGTTATAATAACCAAGTCAAGCCTTTGTTATAAGTCGAAGTCTCGCCTCGGTTTATCATAACAAAGGATCAGCCCGCCGCGACCGCAGGGACTTTGATCTCACTTAGAAAGCAGCAAAATGTCAATTTCACGCAACATATAAGCTCAAAAATGTTGATTTTAGGTCAAAAAAGGTTTAAATGTTGATTTCACGTTAACGCGTGACGGCAAGGATGTTGGTTTCACTTAGAAACCAGCAAAATGTCAATTTCACGCAACGCATAAGCTCAATGATGTTGATTTCAGGTCTAAATAGGTTAAAATGTTGATTTCACGTTAACGCGTGACGGCAAGGAGGTTGATTTCTCTTAGAAACCAGCAAAATGTCAATTTTAAGCAGCGCATAAGCTCAATGATGTTGATTTCAGGTCTAAATAGGTTAAAATGTTGATTTCACGTTAACGCGTGTCAGCAAGGATGTTGGTTTCACTTAGAAACCAGCAAAATGTCAATTCCACGCAACGTATAAGCTCAAAAATGTTGCTTTTAGGTCAACAAAGGTTTAAATGTTGATTTCACGTTGACGCGTGACGGCAAGGATGTTGGTTTCACTTAGAAACTAGCAAAATGTCAATTTTACGCAGCGCATAAGCTCGATGATGTTGATTTCAGGTCTAAATAGGTTAAAATGTTAATTTGACGTTAACGCGTGACGGCAAGGATGTTGGTTTCACTTAGAAAACAGCAAAATGGTAGGAGCCCATGATGGGCTCCTAAAAATGGTAATTTCACGCAACGTATAAGCTCAAAAATGCTGATTTCAGGTCAAAAAAAGGTGTAAATAAAAATAAAATGAAACAAATAAACATTTCAATAAACACTTTTTCAAATACGGCAACGCCTTCAATGGCTAAAATATCACGAGATAAAACATAGTTTTCGACAAACGCGATCGTAGCTTTATGTCACGCACCGCCATAACTTCCAAGTTCAAAATGCGCTGGTACCTCTTATGCCTGATGAGGATAACAACTTTGGCGGCTGTTTAGTTTTGGATTTAAGAATTTGATGACTCCACGTGAAAACGCTCTATAAATAGGGCTGACAGATTAACAGATTAACCCTTCTGCGCAACGTACGGGTCTCCATACATCTGCATGTCCCCTGATCCCAGAAGCTCAAAACACTACAAATCATACCTATTTGAAATAAAATCAACGCAAACTGGATCACAGATCTGTTACAATCGATCGCCACTTGCTGGCCATTATTATGTTTAAATCTAGTTACCAGTTCGAGAAACATCCGCAGAACGTAATCGCAATGCATGCCGGGAAGGGTCTTTACACCTCGTGCGCAGGAAGACATGGCGGTCGATACAAGACAAATTTTATAAGTCTAAAACCAGTTCTCGCTTTCCAAACTTTGACACTAGCAACGCTTGGCAAATGGGCCACAACTCACCAGAGGGTATTTTTCTTGGGCAAGAACTGCTCTTGGACTTTGCTATCTGGCTCGATCTGACTTCGAACGCCGATAACACAATTACGGTATATCAGCTGCCTTCGAAGTTTCAGAACACATTTTGATTCTTTAAAACGTGCTGATGACTTACGGGTTTATCGAGGCTTTATGATGCCTCTCAACCACCAGGTAGGCACACAAGGTACTTTAAAACAATGTTTACGATATTAGTTGACAGAGCTCTAATGCGGCACATCTCTTTTTTGTTTGATGGCATTTTGTTTGACGCTCGATCGATTCACGTGTTGTGTTCACGTCACAATAACCGGTGTAAACAATCCGTTCCCAGATTTCCACTCTATATGCTGTGGGATTTGGTTTTGACTTCATACACTATAAACAGTCTGCCTGTTTGCTGTTCAACAAATAAACTCCTAAAGACATGGCTAGGAAAAGCCAAGTTTTTTGCCTACGTTTTAACTCGAAAACAAAGCAAAAACCAGCAACAAAAATACAGAACCACATTTTTCTATTACATTGAAGACCACATGCAAAAATTCAGCTAATTTGGAGCAAGAAAAAAGAAAAGCAACCAAAATCGTCACTTATCCCCTTTTATGACTAGCTTCTTTATTTGATCAAACTTCAATTTTTTCGATCGGCATATTGAATTCCATGAGCTGTTTTGATGTTCTACAAAGTAGTTATGTCCATCAAAATGTAAATGAAACCAAACATGCATCAGCAGATCCTAATTTTGGGCTTCAGAACTACCGTATTTTCCCGTGTATAAGTCGACCTTTCAAGACCTAAAAATCAGTCCAAAAATTCGCCCTCGACTTATACATGGGTCAAAACTTGAGATCCAAGCGCCAGTCAAATAATTAGCATAATAATTGTCTTTCAATGTTAACAAACATGTGATAAACGGCAGCACAGTTTACAACGTACGTTCGCTTAGCAATCTGTCTCTCCATATCAGAGCTTCAAGTTAAAATGCATCAACATTTATTCGTTAAATTTTAACCTGGATCTTGTAGACACTCACTGGCTCAATTTTGTCATAAAGAACCAATATTTTTCCTTTAAATAAAGCTGTAGTAAAGCCGCTCGGAGAAAATATCTTTCGCGCTTGGAACTTCTCTGCTTGGTAACCTGGCAGGATACGAGTGCGAGGACTTCTGTACCAGTACTTGACCGATTTCAAGGCTTGACTACCAAGTTCCCAACACACGCTTTGCACTTTGTTTATGGCGTTGTTCTGAAAGTCGTGAGCTTCTTTGGTGTTTTGCCTGTCTTATGAAGCCACTTTTAATCTCTTCACACTTAAAAAGGCTTGTTTGAAATCCTTACGTTTGATTTTTGTGAGCATTTTACAAAAATTATCATCGAAAAGTCTGTATGCACATGTGTTGCTAAACTGGGTAAAACGCTCGTATAGGTGCCATAATAAGCTTTAAAACTGCGCATTGAAACATGCTGTGATTTGTTTACATATCTGTGGTAGCTGAAAGATAATTTTAAGAAATACAAGATAAGTTTTCCAAGAAATTCTTACCTGGAAATTAAGAAAATCTAGTTTTTGGCCTCAAAAATTGGGGGTCGACTTATACACGGGATCGACTAATACACGGGTAAATACGGTAACTTGGTAACAAATATAGCCGAAGTAGAAGTTTATGTTTCCTCGATTCTCACCCATGCAAATGCATAACAAATCATTAGGTTACCAGGAATACAGCTACAGTTACACAACAAGTGTTGGGAAGTTTCGTAATGATGTGACTAAAATTAAGTTCTGAAGTGTAAGCCATAAAAAATCTAAACTCTGTCGTAGTCATATTTTAGAGAGAGTTTTCATTCACGAAGAACCAATGACCATCATTCGGTAGATTTTTTACCACAATAGTGAGTAGATTTTGGCGAGTGAAGTTTTTGGCCGCTCAAGTCACCATTCTGGCCGGACATTGTCCGTTGACCGGCCGTTATTTTGAGCCCTGGACTACTATTCTACTGTTGCACGATTTACGTTTTAGCGAAAGCCATTTAATTCTGTTACTGTATTTAACGAGAAGTAAAATCCCAACTGGGTAACTGCAAAGCTGGAGGTGCTTCCAGAATTTCTCGCGTTTCGCTAAAGGCTTTAAACGCGGAGCTATTTCTAGTATAGCACATAAGCTCGCCTCTAATAAACGCCCTCTCGTTGCTTGCGGGATGAAATGACTCAAAGGGAATGTACAGATACTTATTTAGTGGCTTTTGATAGGTAGAAAACTGCAGAGCGCTAAATTAGCATCTTTGTAAAGAAATAAATCGAGAAACGAAATACCACTTTCGTCAATAACATAGTACATAAGTTTGATACGATCATTCTTGCTATAGAGACAACTAAGAAACTCTATTAGGATTTCTTTGGGACCCTCCCAGGGCTCGAAAAAAGTGCCGTCCCATTGTTCCGGACAGGGAGATTTTCCTTCTGGGCAAGTAACTTTACATTCTCACTTGCCCAATGGACAAGAGACCAAGCAAGTCATCCGCCAACTAAATCATTAAAAGGGCAAACTAAGACTTGCCATGGGCAAGCAAAACTTGAGAGATATGTGTCCTAAGGGCAAGTTGGAATTCAAGTTTTTTTCGAGCCCTGCCTCCCAAGCAAAAAAATGTCTTTTTTTTTTTAATGTTTTAATGTTTTAATTTTTTATATTTTTTAACTTTTTTTATATTTTGGGGGCCATAAGGTTAGTGCTAATCGTATGGCTCCCAAAATAGAGCATGTTTCAGCAGTTAATCACTTCCATGGGAAGTTAAACTTAGGCATGCTTAAATCATTCCCTGAAGAAGTCTCAGACAGAGATGAAGTGCATCAGAAATAAATTTAAAAAAAGCTTACAACTATAAGAAGTCTTCCTTTGTGCTGCTCACAATTAAAAAATTCCAATAACCTTCTAAACAGATGGGGTCAGAGGGTAGATCGTGGAACGTAGATCGAAGAGAGTAGCTGGTAGAACATAGAGAGTAGAGCGTAGATGGGCTTAGAGGGTAGGTGGTGGATCGTAGAGTGTAGAGTGGGTAGCTGGTGGAATGTAGAGAGTAGAGTGTAGATAGGCTTAGAGGGTAACAGGTAGATCATAGAGTGTAGAGCACAGATCGAAGAGAGTAGCTGGTAGAACATAGAGCGTAGAAGGACTTAGAGGGTAGATGGTAGATGGTAAATCAGAGAGCACAGATTGAAGAGAGTAGCTGGTAAAATGCAGAGAGTAGAATGTAGATGGTAGAACATATAGTGTAGAGGATAAACTCAATACAGAATTGTACATTAAAAAAAGATTATTAAAATACTGTGAACCGTAATAACACTAAACAATCCCCATGTGCTTTAATATTTGCTACAATAACTGTAAGCCTCTACGTCTGTACATAGAACTGTAGAGCATAGTGTAGATAGTAGAGGGTAAACTCAACACAGAATTTTAATTGAAAATGATTAAAACACTGTTAACTGTAATAACACTGTAATAACACTTTAATATGTATGTATATATGTGAGGAATATGCTACAAATTGAAATCAAAAGTTACAAAATAGGCAGGTACACTGTAACCATAGTAACAATACACAACTACGGTAAAAGCTATGAAGTAGGAGGTAATGTATCTTTCCAATAAGTAGGAGGAGACTGGTGACGAAAGCGTAGAGTCATAGCGTTCTACAAAAATTTCTACACCAAATCGAGCTTCATAAAATGGGCGCCAGTTGAACACGCTTTGAGTTTTGATTTGTTGCATGCAAACTACAGTATTTAAGCAGTAATGAAAAGTGCTTTTCCTTGCATTCAAATAGATGTTATATGCCAGAAGGTCATGCTGTCATTTCATACCTCTGTGGTCTGGTATCTTGTTGAGATGCTTGCAGCTGTTGAACATCTGGGTGTGGCCATGCACTGTGATGTGCTGGCACACCACCATAAGGTACACTATAATCTCCTGCTCCATGATAAGGTTCATCCCTGAAAAAAAAAGAGCAGATACATGAACAGCCTGTCATGAAATTAAACACCAAAGCTGTGAATATGGTAATTAAGTTTGCCCAAAAAACTTAACACAAGGTTACAAAAACAAAGTAAAATATTATACTATAATTAACTGTGGAACATGTACAGACTAACAATATTATTATTATAGTCAAATTTCTTAAACTGGGCCACTTGCAGGAAAACGAAACCACTGAAAATGTGTAAAACTAACAAAGGAATGCCCTTCGTAAATATTCGCCAATATTATGTACATTAATGTTGAATCTACACAAAATTCCTTTGGCAAAGCATATAAGCCAATCACACGAAACTTTGTCAGTTTTTTATTACTGTATTTTGATCCCAAAATTTTGAGTGGTTTTTAAGTTTCACTATAGCTATCAGAGTAACATGTTTTACAAGTAAATATTTTCATGTAAACGTTGCCAAGGATAGAGTTTGTAGAGTATATGGATTACAGAGGAGTCAGTGATATTCAAAAAGTACAACAGTGTGTCCTTTTTCCTTCACCTTGTCTTCAATTTAGTTCTGGATATATTGTCTGGATGTTTCAATACTTAGACTTGTTCCATCAAAAATTCCAAATTGTTTGTAACATGTTTTAAATGCTTAACTAACAGAGGTACCAGGAATTTAATGTGTACCATCACCCTTCAGATCTCTTCTATTATTGTTGCTTCTCTTATTACATCCGGTAGACAGTCAAGTCAACATAACCACATATTTTTTTACTGCAGTCATGTATGAATTTCATTTGAATTTTTTTGCCAGAATATCCAAGTCAATTTTCCATCAGAAAAGCCCTTTCTCAGTGCCAATGCTTCTGCAGGTACTAGATCTTACCAAAGTTTGGCTACACTCTACAAACTAGGTTGCAGATCTGATTTAATGTCTTTGAAGCATACACCCACTCAACCTTCAATTCTCTCAACTACAAGAGCTGCAGATTCAAGTGGCTTTTGCAACTTTTAGTGGTCTATGCATATCGCTTGACGACGGGAATTCAAATGTGGATAATCTTAACTTAGCTAAACTTTGGAGAATCATACCCAAACACTTTGCCCCACTATAAGTCACCCAAACACTGTTCAAAACTTGAAGCGATCTTTTAAGCCTTTACCAAACGGACTCGCAAGTAGACGTAAATTGAAAATTTGCGACTATTTGCGACTCCGTTTGGCCAGGGCCTCACCAGGACCACAAAAGGTGAAAAAAACCCAGACAACAACATTGCACGGTCCTTGTTAACCTATGATCAAGTCAAAGGACATGTAGAGTTTTCATTTAATTACCAATCTCTTCGAATTCTTTTCATGGGAGGGCTCATTTCATGGTGTCTCCCAGAGCTATCTCTTCTCCCTCTATCAAATTCGCGATAATCGCCTCGACGTCTATTTTCCCAAGATGGCTCACGTCGTCTATCAGACCACTCGTCTCGACGCGAAGATCTTTCTTCGCGATCACGCCTCCGATCGTTATAATCACTTCTTTCTCGTCGGAATTTATCCCTTGCCCGTCTTCTATCGTATTCGTCGTCACTATCTCCCATGGTAGATGTCTATAAGGAATAAACCGCGAGGACTTTCTGTGCCTGCAAGAGGAAGAACAAAGATGACGAACATGTGGCGATTACTCTTCCCAGGATGCCTTGTAAGCCTCGACTTAGCCCAGTTTTTGAACTTCATAGACGGCGCGATCGAGAAGCACTGGGAATGCTTACTTTACTTAATACTTAGCGTTGCACTTTCGTCCTGCGTGGCAGACATGTCTAACACCTTTTGACCAATTGTATGTGTTGTTGTTTCTTCCAATGAAAATGCGTTGTGATCGTGTCTTCTGAGATTATTTTACTAGGGGACGGGACGGTGTTTGCCAGGTGAAAGCTATCGATTGTGATTTTCATCGTGAGGGTGTTTTGTCTGATCTTTCTGCATGTTCCGAAACACATTTACAGCTGCCTTTGAAGCTTAATGTTGTTGGTAAGAAGCTTTGTGAAGTGTGGTGTATTGTATTATGTTGTTTGTAGTAATGGAGTGAGTAATTAATGGCTCAAGTTTACGAAGCCATTTCGACATGTTCATCAGCAATCTAAGTATTGTTGGTCGCGTTGCTTTCAAGCGGCACGAACTAAGCTGGCACTAGTTTGTATAGTCCACACTGTTGTGTTTTGCATTTTGCAATTAAGATCTGCCTCCGTCACGGGCATAACGAAACGCTGTCATGCCGACAGAGCAAATTTTCACTCAGCTTATTACCACCTTGTATCGCCAAATGCCACCAAATATACAGCTTAGTTGGATAAAAAATGCTATAGAGCAAAGCAAAAACATTAGTTTCGAAATAAAGTGCAGGATTGCAAGGATTGAAATTGGTTACAGTTCAAGAAATTTGAGTCTAGTTTAATGTCAAGAAATCAAGTTTACCATTCTTGTGACAGTTTGAACTTTCGAGCCTTTATTTTGTCTGATATTTCTTTGCATCTATCAGTATTGACAATGATTTCTACAGATTTTAAAGTAAGCTTGAAGTAATCTCCTGGGCTCAATCATGAAAACAAATGTACGATACATTTCCCTGAATGTTCCCTACCAAGCACCAGTCTCTAAAAATAAATTAAAATAGGTCACCATGCTTGCAAAATAGATATGATGTACTAGTCTACTCTATTTTGCCAGTTCTTATAAATAGTACTATTCATTTATTTTATCACTCCACAATACATTTTGCGGTGGCGGGAAGGTACAGTTTTTTTGATGAACTTTGATAGGCATACATGACGTTTTGAGCATAAGGAACAACATAATAAACAACTTATGCAAAAGAATCTAAAATAATCCAAATGACATACAATCAAAGCGTTCCTCAAGTTGTTGGATTTTAAGGTCTTAATTTGTGTCCATGAGTAATGATTTTGTTTTGGATGTTATTGAATAAGTACAAAATTCTGAACTTGATGGGTTCGCAATATAGTGCTAAGGAATCACCAATAAATGTCAGGGTTGTTTGTCCTTCTTTTCTTCTTTTCCTCTGTTGTTGACTGGCTTCCTTTAAGCTGTTTGTTATGAAGCAATGTTTTGTAGACACCCAGTGTATACAGTCATCATGTGAGGCTGCTTTAAGAAGTGCTTGCCTAGGTTTCCTTTTCTATGCGGCTGGTCCAATTAGTACATAATAGGGATACATGCCAATGCCTTGTCATGTCTTCATGAGATGGCATTGCCATTATCTCTTTGTGCCAGCTCTTGTGTGAGGAACATTGCTATTCTTGTTATCTTGTGGAGAATTTATTCATGTTTTTGGATGCTTGGGTTTTTTGTTCTTTTAATGTGTAAAAACAATTAAAGAAGGGGAAAACAGTTTGTTTATCTTCTTGTATTTTTATTCTCAAGGATGTCTTTTATCACTTAGTAAAATTAATATGATGTAGTTCTCACCAGCCAAACTTTGCCACTAGAGATTCAGTTTGTTCTGTTTTGGTTTCATTGTCAGTTGAAATAGACTTTAAAAACCTAGGTCTTGATAAGATAGTCATACTCTTGCAGTTGTTTCTGATTGAATTTTGTTGTCTTTTAAATTTCCCTTTACTGAGGAACAGCTTTTAATCTACAAGGCTGTATGTTATTTTAAAACGGTCAGTCTAACTTAAAATATAATTGCATTTGTGTGATTTTGTGTTTAATAATAGTGCTTTGAATTTCTGTTTTTGCAGTAATGCATGATCATCATGGGTTGGATGAGGGAAAACATACACAAACCAAAGAAAGTCTTAGCAGAGAAAGGACTAGGGATGGTGAGCATCAGCCCTTACTATTATATGTATCAGTTGTCATGTGTTGATAACTTTTTTAGAGTTGTGTCTTGCCAAAATAATTCATTTTTTTGTTACCTCTACGTAATGGGTCTTAATCGTAATGGCTGCACTTTTTCAAGAATTTTAGGGCTTATGTCCTTATATTATGCTTTAATATCTGGTTAGCTTATGAGTTTTTTTCTTGTACACTAAGTACTCCAGCAATACTAAGAAGAACATTGCAAACCAAATGTGTTACAGAAAGCCAACTTATAGTTTTGGCTATTATTTTTCAAAACACATCTTCTTCGAACCTGGATAAATTAGCCAGTTTCTAATTTTTAATTCCTTTTCATCCCTGCTACAGTATGAAGGCTTAAAATTTAGCACAGGGAGTGTTTAGTAGATGGAGTTTCAAAAACTTAAGGAAGAAGTGATCGTACAGTACCACTTTGATGCATAACTTAATATCCTTGTGTATCCATTAAACTAGTCAACAACCCATAGAACAAAATAATTTTGTTTTTAAAATTGATATAAAATAAAATCCTCAACTTAAAGGTAGTTTGGGAGATTCTGTGGTATATTATAGGTTAAGGTATACATGTAGACGTATGGCAGTGATACAAGCAATTTTTGCTGCATGTTACACAGAAGATAGTTGCATATCATATTTAGTTACTTAAGCATTTTTCACAGTGCACATATTTTTTCTACTCTTTGTTGTGACTCTTATTTAAAACCCCAAAAGCTGTGAACAAGACAGCTTGTAGGAAGTTGAGCTTTCTGTGTTAGCAAATAACAACCTTAACTTTTGAAGTGCCATTTACAAAGTAACCAACAGCACTTTAATGAGAAAACTGGTAAACCATACATGTAAAATTGCCCCTACTGTATTCTACATGATTGTATACTTACAGCCTGCAAAGCACTCACTTTCTTTCCTGCAATGGTTTGGGGCACAACAAACATAACTGAATTAAGAGAGGTTGAGGAGTCGAGGAGGCAGAGCAAAGAAAACTTTTGCATGCCACAAAGCTTTAGAATGAGCTTGACAGCTATTAATGTTGGACACTAACTTTCTTGCTAATATGCCCTTTGGGTAACTAGTTCTGTTTTTGTTGGTTCCCCTTGTGTCTTTTTAGTTGCCTACCTAGTAGACTTTTGTTGCCCATTAGCACTCATGAGAAAATTTCATCTTGCAGAAATGCTCAACTTTATTTTATAAACTTGCCTTCTTCTTTTGGTGTTGCAACAGTGATTCATTAGGTGATTAATCAGTCATAGAGCACATCCCTCACAAGATTTTAAACATCCATGAACTGTGCCCACACATTTTGATGAGACTCCGCTTTTCAGACAAATAGACCCAGTGAAGCGCTTTTACTGGTCAAATATGATGAACCAGCTGTCATGAATGAAAACATAATTCATGCCCTGAAGCACATCATTAGCGTTAATATTATTGTTATTGTTTTTTTGTCATCATTGTTGTTGTTTTTATTATTGCCATTTTTATGTATTATTATTGTTATTATTAATAATTGTCTTTTTAACTATGTATTAAGGAGCTGCAAAAAGATGGCTCGATCAGCCTGTACCTGTAGTACCCATTTTGTATTTGTAATCATAGAACAACAAAACTCTTTCTCTGCCTCACCAGAGATCAGTCGGGGGGTAGCTTACAATCCTGACAACAGTGTCCCATTTCTTTTTGAGTCACAACAGTAAAACTTGTAGCCAAAATATTGCTGTGCCGTGCAATTTGTGTGGAAAGACTTTGACACAAAAGTTATTTCCAAATAGTGTTGCAAAATGCATCTTTGAAAATTCAAGGAGGTTGTCAAGCATTTTATAGTGTTTTGAGTTCTAGGGATTAGTGCTTTTTATGGTTCGCACAATCACTAATCGACTAGCCACTTTGATTTAACAAGCTTTGGGGCAAGCTTCTTACAAAATTTGGGCTCCTGGCTTGTTTCAGAAGTGAGAGTCGATTATATAGAACTTTCAGTGAATGATAGAGTTGAGTTTACATGTCTTTGACCATAATACTTCTGAACTTCTGCTCAAGTGATTTCCCCAAAACTTGGGCATGGTTTTTATTAAGTCAAAATAAGTTGGTTCCAGAAATAATATTGAGTAAAAGTATGCCTGCCCAGCAAAATTTTTTTACTGGTAGTGTTGTTGTTCAAAAAATGGGGTCCAGTCAAACACCAGTAAGAATAAAAATATTATCCCCAGTAAATGGAATTAATTAACATTATCACCGAGTGAAAGACAAAATATTTCCCAAAATTTCTTAGCCAACACTTCAAAGCCCCAAACTTTGACATTGGTGAGTGTGTCCGGAATAACTGCAGAGCCATCTTAAGTAATGATGAAATGGAATCAGTAGAATAACCATGATAAGAATGGTGTTATCCTTTTGATACAATAACAAACAGTGGGGCTTGACTTTTCAAAATTACAGAAAAACTCAAATTGCATCCAGGGCCACCAGATCACAGTTTTCATGCAATATACATTTAAATAGAAAGGAAGTGTTAGCCAAATTAACTTTAACTAAAAATAACAGACACGTTTTAAATATAAAGTGGTTTGCTATTAAACAGTTAAAAAAGTTCCTTTATATTGCTATATGTGAAAACATAAAAAATGAAAAGGTTTTGTCAAACACAACCTGATACACCACCACCACCACCCACATATGGTACTCTCCCATGTAGATGTGGAAGGAAAACAACTTGTTTCCACTCTAAGAGGAATTGGAGTTTGCAAGCCCTGAGAGCAAGCCCTGACAGTTGTTCAGATTGTTTTCTTTGGAGTTAGTGACAATAAATTGATTAACACCAAATTAATTAAGAGAGCACTCAACAAGCAAATTGATGGCATTTTGTTGGGTTCTTCATTAGGCCATTGTTTTTTTTTATCATGACAGAACTCAAAAGTGATATTGTTCATAAAATGCTTGAAAGTGGCCTTATGTATGACTAGTTTTAAGGACGTTATTTTGAAGATATGCTGTTGATGGACAAACCAAATAAATCTGATATGTTTTACGGTCAACAAATTTGAAGATGACATGGTCCATTTCCTGGACATTTCCCTGAAAAGAACATCCATTGACATTTATAGGAAGCACACAAACACTGGACAGAATAAACGTTGGCCTTGCAAAATTGCTTGGGTTAGAGCCTTGTTGCACCAGGCTTCTCATATGTGTGAAATAAAACGTTCCTGTTAGGGAATGGCTTTCCTAAATCTGTGGCTTCTAATCTTGTGAGGTGTTTCAGACACAGTAGCTCAGAACCTAGAACATCTTATCCCAATAACAACAAGACTATGAGTTTTAAGGATTTTAGATTCTAATGTGGGGTTTGGGACTGGCACTACTTGGTAAGTTTTGCTAGCCTTATGATATAATTTTTAAAGCAGGTGGGAGCTCCTCTGGGGGCCTGTCAAGGAATCCCCATCAATACCCCAGACCAAAAATGACATGTTCTTCATTACTTCATCTCATACAGGAAGTAAGTGATGTCTGAACAGTTTTCATTGAAGTGCCTTGAAACCAGAACCAGAGTATTACATGTAACAATATTACAAACAACACAACAAAGAAAGTACAGGATGCAAGACAGAGGACAGTGATGCAAACCCAAATGCAAGTTAATTTTGAAACCAAATTAAAAATTGCTATATAGAATGAGACGGGTAACTGCAATCACAACTGGTGGTTTGCTATTTGCATGAAAAATTAGCAGACATTAAGTTGAAGGCAGTGAGTTTATAGAGAAGTCCATTTCCATCATGTTAATCAAAAACTGGTTTTCTTATTTAGGTATAGAAAGGCAGTATGCATAATTATTTATAATTTTAATTACAGCAATATTACTGTTGTACTCTGGAGGCGCAGTGGCCTCATGGTTAGTGCACTCGTCTCCGGATCGAGCGGTCCAGGTTCGAGCCCTGGCCAGGGACACTGTGTTGTGTTCTTGGGCAAGGCACTTTACTCTCACAGTGCCTCTCTCCACCCAGGTGTACAAATGGGTACCGGCAAATTTAGTGCTGGGGTAACCCTGTGATGAACTAGCATCCCATCCAGGGGGGAGTAGAAATACTCCTAGTCGCTTCATGCTAAGGAAACCGGGATAAGCTCCGGCCTGGTGGGCCACTTGGCTCGTATGCAGACTTTACCACCCTTACCCCTGCTGTACTTTAGATTATAATTCCAAAGCTCTTTTTAAAATCTGATTTCAGTTTCATTAGGTAGTTTGGTGCTTTGGGCCCAACACAGCAGCCTGAAAACGGTCCCTGTAAGTTGACAAGCCCATGTGTAGCCAGGAAGTTTCAAGAAATGGGTCCCTTCACAGAAAGTGTCAGTTTTCCACAATATTGTCGTGTCCATTAATGAAGTAAATCCCTTTCCATATTTTTAATAGCCTGGCCAAACCATACCTGGAGGCATTAGATGATAAGATCGATGAGGAGTTAGAAGAAGACAAAGAAGAAGAAGAAGAAGAAGGATAAGAGGATCAAGAAGAACAAGACAGTGATGATGAAGACCTCTACAGAAAGTTAATAGAGGATGAGAATAATCAGTATTTATTTTGTAGATTTTTTAAATTTTTATCAGTATTTCTTTCACAGATGTATTAATAAGTAATAATTAAGTAAATAGAGGATGAGTCTGAAATTGTTTTGATTGTTCTACATTTACAACAGCTTATTCAAATTAGCCCAAGCTCAAAGGCTGGAGAAAATATGTCATCACTTTTTTTACTAAATGAACCACAAATCACTGGGTTGTCTGTGAATAGTTTTGTTAGATCTAGATTTAAGGGACAAAAGAGTGACAGAACTTTTCATCTTTGTTTTAAGAACCCAGTCACAGTTGTGCATGACTAACTGTGGCCACCCTCCTTGGTTTAAATAAGCTAATCAAAATACATGAACTAGGTACGGTGAAAATATCAAGCATCATGTAACCTGTTGATCAGTCGACAACTCCACCTCTCACATTTCTTTTCATAATTTTGGATTTGCCAGGTTTGAATGGAAGCCATAAGAAAGTTGTTGAAAACATGTCAAAAAATGATGAAAAGAATTATTTTGGTGGCCTGTTTTAGAAGTGCACCACTGTAAATGCAATGATAAGTATTATATTAGTATGTCCAAAAGGCATTTACCTGTCAAAAATATAATTTCTCAAACTAATTCTAACTTTGGTTATTTTGCCTTTGTAACAATAAAAATTTCAAGATTATAGTGGTTTTACAACACGGGCTAAAAACAGGCCCTAAAATATATTTTTCGAAAATGTTTGGATAAAGCAACGGTTTGTATCATCCGTGAGCATTGTAGATAATTCAAGCCAATTAATTCAAGGTCACAAGTCAGATTGTTTTGGTTCGCCTGTGTGTAGAAAGATCTATAAGATTCCAGTTGATGGTGATAATTGTAATCATACCTGCTCATGAAAACACCAGTTGTATAAATTCCAGTCTAGCCATAAATAAAAAAAAAAGATTTGTAATCTTCTTTGTCATAACTGAATTATATTATTGAACTAGTATGAGGTCCGTGTTGGTAAAACATTGGTCGAGTTCTTCACCTTGCAATGTTATGGCGAGATCTGACGAGATCTAGGCGAGATCTAAAAACCCATATCAGTATCCGACGTAACTTTCATTCCATGTTCAGTGCTAAATTCCTGAGGGGTGTGCCTACAAACGAGGACTAACAATGGAGCTATAAATCAATGAACATAATAAATCCCTCTAAGAATCCCCAACCGAAACAAGTGATACGTTGTTGAGGTATCACTGAATTCCTAATTTTCAACCTGCTTTCATTTCATCGTTTCTCCCGGTTAATAACAGGCACCCGTTGTAGCTAATTTCAGCCGATCCCAGAAATGCAAATCTCATTAGCAGTCAGTGCTCTATCTGATAACCATAACGAGTACTTTTAAGGGTATTAAGTCTTACATCGGAGATTCGGTGATATTTCTTTCTAAAAACAAAAATTGAAATAGTGTTCAACATAACCTGCCTCAGCACGTTTGCGAAAATCTATTGGTTCCTTTCAGAGGTTTCTTTAAGAGCACTCGGCTAACCTCCAGGTACGATTTCCGTACAGGCCATACATTAATTATGTCTGCAACCATCTCAAACTATCACACTATACTCAAACAGCAATCGTGAAAAGAACGAGTCAGTCAAAAAATGCCATGCATAATTAATGTAAGGGGTGGTGCGAAAATCTTGCCAACCTCCCTGTCAAAATAAGAGAGCCCCTCTGCCAGTTTTGTCCGCATAGTATAACTTCAACTGACGGAATCGCTATGATAACGATGACGACCACAAAGCGCTTTGTGGTATATTGAATAGGCCACAAAGCGCTTTGTGTTGTTTTGAATTGGCCACAAAGCGCTTTGTGGTGTTTTGAATAGGCCACAAAGCGCTTTGTGGTGTGGAAAATTGGAAAAACCAAATTATTTCAGCAAATAGCCGTGAGATATTTGCGAGTCAACGAGCCATCCAGTTTTCAATGTTAAATCCCAAAATAAAACACCACATAGCGCTCTGTGGTGCTTTGAATAGGCCACAAAGCGCTCTGTGGTGTTTTGAATAGGCCACAAAGCGCTCTGGGGTGTTTTGAATAGGCCACGAAGTGCTCTGTGGTTTTTCGACTACTACTGCTGTTTTGTAAAGCAAAGCGAACTAGGAACAGTTAGAAAGCACTCCGGCCATAAAATCTACTCGACAAGAAACTTTCTGTAATAAATGTTCGATGCTACAGGAGACGGCTTACCCAAAAAGGTTCAGTCAGCCTCAACAAACTCATACTGAGAAGAGGGCTTTCGCGAACCGGCTTTCGTGTGAGTGACACTGGAAATAGAGAAATATTGCGCAGATTGAGTGGTAGTTTTACAGGACCGAAACTTAAATTGGTTACACTGCTTCTCAGGGATTTCGTTTTGCCTCTGTAATATCATTGAACGATCTGAACGATTTGAGGATAATCGAAGCGCGGAGTTTAATATTGGCTGGCCGGGAACACGCAGTTCGCAAACCGGAGAGTAACCACTGTTTAAATCTTCGATCGAACTTTCATGAGTCACTCTGGTTCAGAGTAAAGACATACAAAGTCAACTACTGCTTCCGTACGGTACCCCTCGAAAAATCAATTTTGCTCGAAGACCGAACTGCAACGGAGTTTAGTTACCAGTCTTATGCTGCGTGTTGCTAGATAGAACGCATGGCATGATTGGCGTTCTATCTAGAACGCATGATATGATTGGCTCCACAAAAATTCTTCAATACGCAGATGATACGACAGCAATACTTGCCGACACAAGCTCTGCTACTGCTCTTTTTAGGCTATTAGATGATTTCAAGATTGTCTCTGGCTTACAGATTAATTGTTTCAAAACGGAAGCTATGTGGATAGGTTCTTCAAGGAACTGCAAAGCACAGCCTTTTGGGATTAAATGGCCTAACGAACCGATAAAGGCTCTAGGAATTTATTACACGTATGATCAAAAATTGCTTATTGAAAAGAATTTCATAGAAAGATTAGACAGTATTAAAAACCTGACTAGAATTTGGTCCTCAAGAGGTCTTTCTATTTATGGCAAAATTACACTTATCCAATCTCTATTAATCCCGAAATTTGTTTATGTGTCATCTTTAATACCTACCCCACAAGAATTTGTAAGTCAGTTAAACCAGTTATTATTTCAATTCTTATGGAATGGTCCTGATAAAGTCACACGTAGATCGGCGATAAATGAACACTCCAACGGAGGATTAAAGATGATTGATTTTGATAGCATGATAATATCGCTTCGATTGGCATGGCTAAAACGAATAGTTAGCTCAAATGATCGCACCTGGAAAAGGTATCTGACATATCACCTAGAACGCTTTGGCGGCCTTTTCTTGGCATTGCAACTATGATGTTAGCATCCTTCCACTGAATATTTCTCTATTCTATCTAGAATTACTGCAGTGGTGGTCAGAATTTAGAGATATGTTCTGTGCAGAAAAAAACTGTCGTTATATTCTTTGGGATAACAAACAAATACTCATTAATAATAAAACAGTTTATTATAAAAGCTATTTCGAGGCTGGTGTAGTTCATATCAGCGATCTATCCTTTGATTTAAATAACAAAGATTCCTTTTCCCTAGTTTCTAACAGGATTTCGAAAACTAATTTTTTAGTTTGGGCTGGTCTTCGACACTCCATTCCTTCCATTTTAAAAAATAGTACTCATAAATCAACAACAGGTGAACTTTCTCTAAAAATTGACGAGAATATATTTGATGTGACAAAGAAGAAATCTAAAGACTACTATACTTTACTTGTAAGCAGAAAGGCTCTTTTTCCAACTATTGTAAACAAGCTGCAAAATGAATTTCATTTTACACTCGAGGAAGTTAAACAAATTTTTACGATCCCGCATAGTGTTGCTCTTGAAGCATATGTTAAGGCATTTCAATTCAAAATTCTTAACTCCATTCTTTACTCTAATGCTAAACTTTACAAAATTGGCTTTAAAATGAACGACTCGTGCTCATTTTGTTCATCTGAACCAGAAACGCTATATCACTTCCTGTATCTCTGTCCTTACTCGATAGATTTCTGGCGTGACTTCGAAGTATTCTGGCACCAACTTTTAAAGGAAAACATTCGACTTTCGTTGCAAGATGTTTTAGTTGGAATGATACCACAAAACTCCCCTTCTGCTAAGCTGCTAAACTATCTAATTATAATTGGGAAATTGTACTTATGGGATTGTAGAAGAAGTCAAATTCTTCCAAATATATATGGATTTAAAAAGAAAATTGCTGTAAAGTATGAAACGGAAAAATATATAAGTCTGCATAGTGAAAAAACAAAGGATTTCTTTGAAGCTAAATGGATATTGTCGCCTCTGTAAAAACTTAATTATTTAAAGGTGTTAATATGCATTCACTTTCTGTATGTTGACTTATGTAAGACTAATTAATATGTTATTTACATTATATTTTGTAAATATTTAGTTATAGTTTGTTGGAATTTTTTTTTTTTGGTTACCGTCTATTGTTAGTGATATTGGTGTTTTTTAGTGTTGTAATAACATTAGTTGCAGTAGTATTATTAGTACTAATTAGTTGTATTATATTGTTAGTATTAGTAATATTAGTTGTTATTATAATTATGTAGGTAAGTAACTAATAAAAAAAAAAAAAATGATATGATTGGCTCTGTATATCACATTACGTCAGAGGACATGTCTGCCACATAGGACATAACTGCAACGGTAACATACTTAGAGCATTCTCGTCCCCAGTGCTACTCGTCTTAAAATGTCGTTGACGAGTAGCCATCCGTTTCTTTTGGTCACGTGGTCGGAGAAACGGAGGCTCTGGGGACGAGAATGTACTTAGAGAAACTCCTGTCCAGTTTTCTCTCCTTTGGCGCCTGCGTGTAACCCTGTGACGTCAGCGTATCCACCATCCAAAATGTCCGTCGATGAATTTTTGTGAGTGACAACGGTATCTTAAACATCTTCAAATTCCTTGCTTCTGCTGCCATTGGCGATGTCTAGAAAATTTAGACCTGGATCTTAAGTCTTAAAGAACTCATCTAGCGTAATTGTTCTCACTTCAACTGCTGCTTCTTCATGTTTAAAGTCGAAGATCAAGGGCATATGTCTCCCCGAAATGGCGTCTATATCGTTCAGGGAGAGATGTCGCTTGTTGTGGCAGCCATGCGGAGAAATGCTCGTGGAGGCTCTCACAGTCACCAGGTAGGAATTAAAACTCATTTGCCATAGACAATGACATTAATGCTAGAAATCTAATATGAAGGTCTTGACAAAGTATTTATTACTATCAAGCTTTATGTACTATCTACCGGTGTTTTTTTATTACCTGTAAGTCTTATAATGATTTGCTTAAATCCGACATGTAAAGCTCATTGTAAGTACAAAGTCAATAAGTATATTATTTTACGAAGCCTGAGCTTCGATCAGCCACTGACAACGGATTATTTAACTTTGTATACATTTCATGGATTTCCACCATGCCCAGGCAAATCCTGATGCAAATATATGATAATATTATTTAACAAATAAAAAAGCCTAAGCCGTGTATCACACAGTGATAAAACACAACGGGCATTTGAGAACACAAGGGAAAGTTAGAAAACATGAGTCGCAGGCGAATGTTTTCTACATTTCTCAAGTGGTCTTAAATTTCCGTAGAGTTTTAATTGAAAACATATTACAGGAAAGGCAAACCGCTCATTGGCATTCCTGAGAAGGAACCTGTCAAAATGTCCACAAAAGATCAAGGAGCAAGCGTATATAGCCCTGGCAAGACCACATGCAGAGTATGTGTTTTATTACTGTGTTTTATCACTGTGTGATACACGGCTTAGGCTTCCTTATTTGTTAAATAATATGCATCAGCTGTGTGGAATCCCCATCTAAAGAAAGATGTGAAGAGTGTGGAAACCATCCAGAGGTGGGTAGCCAGATTCATTAAGGGGGAATCCAGAAGGGAAGATGGCATTGTGACACAGTTGTTAAACGAATGGCTACCCCTTGAATTAAGAAGGAAATGTCACCGCACAGGGTTTTCAAAATTAGCCGGCGCCCAACGCAAGTCACCGGCTACTACAAGCGTTTGCACCGGGTACATTTAGTCACAAAGTTAATTGATATGGAGTATTATTTCACCAACGTAATCATGATCTGCTTTTTCTGAAGTAATAAATGAACAGGTAAAAAATGTAAAAGTGCAGTTATTGCATGTACCTTTTGAACTTTGAAGCAAGAGCAATTTTGGCAGGCATGCAGTGTAGCATAGTACACAAATCAAATTTGTCGGCATGTGCACATTTTCACGATGAAGCGGTGGCAGCAGACCTTGTTGTTTTTTATTACCACCATTGAAAAGTCAAGAAGGCAAACAGATAACAAACAGGTAAACAAATATTATGTGCTGTTCCAATTTTCAAAGCGAAGATAAAACAATTAACTTACAATTCAGCTGAATTGACCACAAATTGACCTAGCCTATACGTGTCCGCGTGTTGAATATGAAGGCAGTCTTTATCATGAAATGTTACTTGTTAAGCAAGGCTGTTGCCTAAGGCAATTTTTAAGGAGCCCTTTGGGCTTCTTTCACCAAAAGTTAGGAGCCCAAGCCACTTTTTTAGGAGCCCAAATAAAATTCTCCGTGGTCAATCCGGAGGGGGGGGGGGGGGGGGGGGTTGGGGAGGTTGAGGAAGATGGCGGGAGGTTAATTGTGGAAATTTTGGGGAGGGGTCCTGGGGCAGAGATTTTCCATGAGACACTAATATGGTCTAATATCAATCAAATTTTATAAATAAAGCATTTAGCAAAGTGATCAGGTCATGACTGAGAAAGAATACTATTTCTGGTCAAACTCAATTATTGGTGTATCCGTGCAGGTGCTGCAGCTTTTTTTAAGAAAAATTATATTGCTGCTTTTGTTTTTGAGTTTTGCAATTCTATTTTAAAAAGACGAAATACGTTGTACAAATTATGAAATGCAAGCCACAAATGAAAACAAACAAAAATGAAAGAGGCATTTGGGGGGGTTTGAATTTGGCCTCACTGAAATGTGTGTTCTTTCCCCGGGCTTGGGACATTAGTATAAACTAAAGGTGATTTTGAGGCAGCATTACAGCAATATTGGCCACTTCTTTGGAGAAAATAAATTCTTGTATATTGGGCGGAGTCGTGACAATTCATTTGATAATTTAAAATATAGAAGCCTAGTATGCAAAGAGAATTGCAATGATGTGTTCCTTTTGTTGGCTAGTTACTTGAATTATCCTTTCAGAACCTAAAGAAATTCATTCAGTACATCTAAGTGAAGTTTTCTGAAATATCAGACAAATATTTAGACACATTTATCTTTTTTCAACTGTAAATATAATGTCAGCAGGATCATCACTCCAATTCTAAAAATATTTGTTATCAAAGTAGTTAATTTGCAACTTGGAATCAGTAAGGCATCAACAGAGACACAATCCATTGGCATACATGATGTACAGTTATTCAATACTGAGCTTGCAATGCATTATAGGGCGATTTTCAAACATGGCTGTTTTCGGCTGTTTCGTGAGCGGACAGAGACTTTGTTGCCGTGCTTTTGCCCAGATTGCTCGTGATAAAAGCAAAACAGGACCAGAGTAGCTGTTGTTTTCCGTTTAATTTATTGTGTGAACG
This sequence comes from Orbicella faveolata, assembly GCF_042242905.1. Classification (NCBI taxonomy): domain Eukaryota; kingdom Metazoa; phylum Cnidaria; class Anthozoa; order Scleractinia; family Merulinidae; genus Orbicella; species Orbicella faveolata. Next base: position 21,829,823 of record NW_028301563.1, read on the forward strand.
ATTTTTTGACCAATTTCATGAGAAGATTGAAGTCATCGGACATATTACATGGGAAACAAAACTCCATGTTTAGGCGCCCACTCGGGCTCCTTGAACAAAACTTTAGTCGCCCGCACTCGTAAGTTAGGCGCCTCAGGCGACCGGGCGCCCGTTAGGCAGCAGCCTTGCTTGATGTGCTTTACCTGCTTGATGTACTTTACTTGCTTGATTTACTGTACTTGCTTGATGTACTTTACTTGCTTGATTTACTGTACTTGCTTGATGTACTTCACTTGCTCGATGTACTTTACTTGCTTGATGTACTTAACTTGCTTGATGTACTGTACTTGCTTGATGTACTTTACTTGCTTGCTGTACTTTACTTGCTTGATTTACTGTACTTGCTTGATGTACTTTACTTGCTTGATGTACTTTACTTGCTTGATGTGCTTTACCTGCTTGCTGTACTTTACTTGCTTGATTTACTGTACTTGCTTGATGTACTTTACTTGCTTGATTTACTCTACTTGCTTGATGTACTTTACTTGCTTGATTTACTGTACTTGCTTGATGTACTTTACTTGCTTGATGTGCTTTACCTGCTTGATGTACTTTACTTGCTTGATGTACTTTACTTGCTTGGTGTACTTTACTTGCTTGGTGTACTTTACTTGCTTGATGTACTTTACTTGCTTGATGTACTTTACTTGCTTGATGTACTTTACTTGCTTGATTTACTGTACTTGCTTGATGTACTTTACTTGCTTGCTGTACTTTACTTGCTTGCTGTACTTTACTTGCTTGCTGTACTTTACTTGCTTGATGTACTTTACTTGCTTGATATACTTTACTTGCTTGATTTACTGTACTTGCTTGATGTACTTTACTTGCTTGATGTACTTTACTTGCTTGATGTGCTTTACCTGCTTGATGTACTTTACTTGCTTGATGTACTTTACTTGCTTGGTGTACTTTACTTGCTTGGTGTACTTTACTTGCTTGATGTACTTTACTTGCTTGATGTACTTTACTTGCTTGATGTACTTTACTTGCTTGATTTACTGTACTTGCTTGATGTACTTTACTTGCTTGCTGTACTTTACTTGCTTGCTGTACTTTACTTGCTTGCTGTACTTTACTTGCTTGATGTACTTTACTTGCTTGATATACTTTACTTGCTTGATTTACTGTACTTGCTTGATGTACTTTACTTGCTTGATGTACTTTACTTGCTTGATGTGCTTTACCTGCTTGATGTACTTTACTTGCTTGATGTACCTCTACGCAAACATACTCACAGGAAGAGGGTATTACCACAGTATGCGAAGCATACGAAGAGTTTTATCACGAGAATCCTCCAATTCCTAGCAGGTATTTAAGAGAAATCCTTAGTCTGATTCTACAAGGAATTTTGTTCCAATTCAATGGAAAAGATTACCTCCAAACTCATGGAACAGCCATGGGAATGAAAATGTCTGTAGCTTTTGCTAACACATTTATGGCCAAAATAGAAATAGAAATACTCAGACAAAGTAACACGAAACCCATCTTTTGGAAAGATTCATCAATGACATCATGTTCACGGCTGAAATCTCAGAAACAGAAACTATGTTCTTGGACACGAAAGTGTACCAAGGTGACAGATTCAATAAAGAATCGATCTATTCTTGACGTGGGAACACATTTCAAACCTACAGAGACCTTTCAATACATGAATTTCTATTCATGTCATCCACCAGGTGTCACAAAAGGCTTTATCAAAGGAGAAGCATTGAGGGTTCTGAGATCGAATTCCTCCCAATTTACTTCTGAGGAAAACACGAGTAATTTCAAAACGCGCTGGCAGAATAGACATTACCCAGCTAGAATTGTAGAGAAACACCTTTCAGAGATTAAATTCTCCGACAGAAAAATGTCGCTGGCACAGAAAAACAATGCCGCACAAAAGAAAATACTGCCCTTTGTAACGCAATACCACCCGGCACTGCCTAACCTAAAGGACACACTCATGGGGAAATGGCACCTTATAGATAATCAACCACAACTGAGAGAAATCTTTAAGGAACCCCCCATCATTTCATATTGTGAGGGAAAATCCCTTCTTTTGCATCCTAGTTAAAGTTAACGTGGCTCCATAGGGTAATCATTTATGGCATTGCACATGCTCGTGCTATGTTTTGAGTGCCGTTTTTCCATTCGTTTTTACACCCAGTCCTTTCAAACTTATTACATGTCATAAGCAATGATTAAATAGTATTTTACTATCATCTCTGTTAAAATTATGGGTTTTTTGAATTATAAATGCCTAAGCAAATGTGTTTTTTGCTTTTTTATGGCTTTATTTGTGATTTTCTTGAAATTTCTTCGGTGAAATCTTCCAAAATTTTCACAGCATATCACATCCTGCGGGATACGAATTTTAAACATGAAAAAAGTAAGGTTTATTAAGGCAGGTTTTTTGATTTTTGCAAATTTATGTCTTTTATGCCTGCCAGAAAACTGGTCTTATAGATTTCCTTCAAAAACAAGCTCCGACTAAAGTAAGATATGTACTACCAGTCTGCCAAATTTTACGAAATTTCAGCGAAGGAAACTCGAAAAAATTCACTGTCAGTTTTGCTTTTTGTGCTCATGTTGACGTCATAAAATATCGAAAGATACTGACGTTTTCCTTCAAGCGCGTGCAGATTACTTGAACTTTCGTCCTCAGCGTGCGTGCAATTGTAAACTATAGGGAGCCACCTTAAGCTATGAGGGCTTTAGAACTTATTCATCTGCGAACGGCAGGAGTTGTGCAGGCTTGTCAACACTTTTATCACTAAGCAAGTAAAGTATACCAAGGAAGTAAAGTACATCAAGCATGTAAAGTACACCAAGCAAGTAATCTACACTAAGCAAGTAAAGTATACCAAGTAAGCAAAGCACCTCAAGTAATGAAAGCTAAGTCAGTAAAGGACACTACATGTTCGCTTGACATGAAGTATATAGTTAGACTACTTGGATGCATATATGGCATTGTCACATGAAGTATATACCCAGGTGACATCCCAAGAGCCACCTGTTTTTTTATATGTCATATGATATGACCGAGGACAGCAGTTATTTTTCAGGTACCATCCTGTTTTAGTACAAAAAACACTACTGTGAGTGGTGTATCTTTTAGAATTGCCCCTAGCTCAGTTCAACAAATATCATCTGCTGCTATCAAACTACAGAAATGTGTTTGCCAGGGTTTAAATTAAGAATGGAAACCTTTTGCTTTTTCTTAGGGGCTTATTTATTTCCCTTTCAATTGTCTCCATGAAAGGCATCAAAAAGTTCATATCCAGCCAAACTTTCTCAATTTAGTGGCATTAACACTTGTCAAATTGTAAATCTGTGACAAAAGAAACCAGGAAGGTGTTCAAATGTTGCTGCAGACTCCTTGGCACATAATGAAAATGCAAGTTACTGGTAATTTGATCAGTCTTTGAGGGGACTTGTTCATGGATGTATGATATAATTAAAATCTCTGTCAACTGAGTAGCAGTGGCCTTCAGTACTTCTTCTTGAAACGCCAACGCTTCTCAGGTGTATTTAGGTGGCTAACTACAGTTTTTCTGAGACTTAGTAGCGTGCGCTATGATTGCCTGCCAGACGTCGGTATTAATTGCGTGTGCAAGAAATTAACCCTAAGAAGAAACTAAAACCATTTCAGCACTTGAAAGGGGTTATATCACTTTGGTACACATAGCATTAGTTTCACACTCCGTTCGAACATGTGTTTAAGCCTAGGGCCAAAAAAATATGACAAAAATGCTCTATAAATAACCGGTAAAAGAGCTCTCATTTACTCTTGCTTTCTCGCACGCAATATATGACGTCACATGAGCTCGTGCTTAAATAAAGAGCAAGCACAATTCAATTCTCGTCCAAGGTTGTTAAAGCTAGTCTTTGATCGAGGATTTCTCGAAAACCTACAGTACAACCCATGATGAAATTTTCACATTTTATTTGTAGGGGTGAATTGCATTTAGAGCCAAAATTTTAAAAAAATCTGTAAGACAGATTTTGAGCTATTTTTGATCTCACAATTTCTTAGTTTGTGGAAAATCTGTCTTAAAGATTTTTGTTTTACTTTACATGAATGTTAAATCAGAGCCAATTTCTTTTTCCTGAAATTTTGAGGTGGGGTCATAAGAGTAGATTTGGAGAAAAACGTGATTTAGCCTACTAGTGCCCAGTCTTCCCTTAAGTACTCAGTTGTTCATTTTGGCCATTTGTTGAAGTTTAATTGTTCAAGTTTCACACAGAATGGTAAAAGACTTGAGTAAACAGTAAATAGAGAAAGGAAAAACATCTTGGAACATTTTTCAAAAGAGTTAGAGGTTGGGCTGTTATAATCCATCAAAACTGTAGTAAGCCACCTTAACCAATATCACTGAGGTGGCAACTGAATAAGAATGTGGTATTCCGTGACTATTTCACAATTAAATTACTTCTTGTTTATTGGTGAAAAGAAAATTTGCGTTTTGAATGAAGCAAAATTGTTCTTCTTCCATTTCCTCATAAGATATTTATTTCCGTCCATTCATGTCTAAAGTTTTTGAGAAAACAACGGTTTTATGTTACATACCTTTGCAAGGAAAACAAAAGTATCAAGTCACAAATGTTGGCGTGAAAAGTAAAATTGTCAAGTTTGCTTCAACATATTATTGAATTTGAAATGAACGAAAATCAACGTAAAACACCAGAGTAAAATTTGAAAGCTGTCTTGACAAACAGTAATATGTATAAGTTATTGTTTAACATCGAATGAAAGTACAGACATGAATCATACACACTGCTAAGATTGTCTGTCTGATCAAAATTATTCTGTAAGGGGAAAAGCCCTAGGTACCATGAAAGTAAATACAAACTGGGAGTGAACGGCACAGGTGAGGACATGTGTGACTTAGTATCTTGCCAGAACTATACATTGCACTCTGCACTATCTGAAATTGTCTCACTAGTTCAAGCTTGTTTACATCATTAGGTGATATGCTTCTGGTGTGAATATTTGCAACTTATCCAATGGGTTACAAGAGATAGACACCCTAAACTTCTCAACCTTGTTGCTTCCTATAACAAACCTCTATTGTGATATATCAACATGTGAATTTTTTAAAATTTCCTTTGAGAGAACAAAGATTGAAAGTTTTCTATATGTGTGAAAATTTGTTTGTCTGGTTTTGTCCCTCAGGATGAAGAGCAAGATCCTTTACTACACGGGTTTTCCCAACTTAAGGACCAGCTCGTCACTGTTTCTGGTGAGTATACAGGGTATTTTGATTTACTCTGATCCCTGTGGTTTATCTTCTTCCTTCTAACCACAAGTAATATATAGATTTAGCCAAGCCTAAAAGGGGAGCTCCTGGGCCGGGTTGTTCAAATCCCGATCAAGCTAACCCAGGATGAACGAGAATTTTGATTTGAGTCTTGTAACTTTGCAGTAAGGTTTTCTGTTTATGTTGTTTGGCTTTATGTTTTGAGTTTGAATAATCTCAAACAACACACAACAAAAGCAGTGAAAAACATTTTTATACAAGAAAAGTTTATACTTTGGTTAAATTTAAACCAGGGTTAGCATTAACCGGGCTCTGAACAACACCCTGATTACAACAAGTTAACCTGAGTCCTTATTCCTGGCTCGATAGTATCGGAAGATGCGAGATGGAACGGGGAGGCAAAATCATATCTAGTCATAGGTTGTCTCATAGCGGAGGAGTTATGATTCTTTTTAAACCACGGCTTGACGTAAACATTGAGAAAATTGCCTCAGATGTTCATGGGAGATATATTTTAGCAGAGACTGTTATTGATAATGCAAAAGTTGTACTGGTTAATGCTTATGCACCAAATGATCCAAACCAACAGCTTGTATTCCTAAGGGGGCTTTCAAATAATCTCCTCAGCAAATATGGAAATGAAAATCTTGTGTTAGGGGGCGATTTTGATTGTGTAATCAGCACTTTAGACAAAAGAGGTGGTAACCTGTTGACATTAGAAAAGCATCGACTATTGAACTATTAGAACGCAGTGTCCATTCGCGTTGTCCCCTTTCAGGCATACTCTTTGTTATTGCTATGGAGCTTCTTGCCCAAAGTATAAGATGGTCAAAAGACATCAAGGGCATACATGAAGAAGCTAGTCATAAAAGGGGATAAGTGATGATTTTGGTTGCTTTTCTTTTTTTTGCTCCAAATTAGCTGAATTTTTGCATGTGGTCTTCAATGTAATAGAAAAATGTGTCCCTGTATTTTTGCCACTGGTTTTTGCTTCGCTTTATAAAGACGCCGCTAGGAAAACCGAGTGGTTTTTTGCATACGCAATACCCAAAAACGAAGCAAAGTTTAGCAGAAAACCTACGGGACATTACTAAACATACCTAAACAAAACTGCATGCAAAATTTGGAGCGTTTTCGACAAAGTTCACTTTTGATTAAAATACCTTACGCCCTTTTCCCGCCGAGGCTGCAAATAAACGAAGCTGGGCCTTTGTTATGATAAACAGAGCCGATCCTTTATTATAATAGCCAAGCCAAGCCTTTGTTATAAGTCAAAGTCTCGCCTCGGTTTATCATAACAAAGGATCGGCCCGCCACGACCGCAAGGACTTTGATTTCACTTGGAAAGCAACAAAATGTCAATTTCACGCAACATATAAGCTCAAAAATGTTAATTTTAGGTCAAAAAAGGTTTAAATGTTGATTTCACGTTAACGCATGACGGCAAGGAGGTTGATTTCACTTAGAAACCAGCAAAATGTCAATTTCACGCAACGCATAAGCTCAATGATGTTGATTTCAGGTCTAAATAGGTTAAAATGTTAATTTCACGTTAACGCGTGATGGCAAGGATGTTGGTTTCACTTAGAAACCAGCAAAATGTCAATTTCACGCAGCGCATAAGCTCAATGATGTTGATTTCAGGTCTAAATAGGTTAAAATGTTGATTTCACGTTAACGCGTGACGGCAAGGATGTTGGTTTCACTTAGAAACCAGCAAGATGTCAATTTCATGCAGTGCATAAGCTCAATGATGTTGATTCCAGGTCTAAATAGGTTAAAATGTTGATTTCACGTTAACGCATGACAGCAAGGATGTTGGTTTCACTTAGAAACCAGCAAAATGGTAATTTCATGCAGCGCATAAGCTCAATGATGTTGATTTCAGGTCTAAATAGGTTAAAATGTTGATTTCACGTTAACGCGTGATGGCAAGGATGTTAATTTCACTTAGAAAACAGCAAAATGGTAATTTCACGCAGCGCATAAGCTCAATGATGTTGATTTCAGGTCTAAATAGGTCAAAATGTTGATTTCACGTTAACGCATGACAGCAAGGATGTTGGTTTCACTTAGAAACCAGCAAAATGTCAATTTCACGCAGCGCATAAGTTCAATGATGTTGATTCTAGGTCTAAATAGGTTTAAATGTTGATTTCACGTTAACGCTTGATGGGGAGGATGTTAATTTCACTTAGAAAACAGCAAAATGGTAATTTCACGTAGTGCATAAGCTCAATGATGTTGATTTCAAGTATAAATAGGTTAAAATGTTGATTTGACGCTAACACGTGATGGCAAGGGTGTTGGTTTCACTTAGAAAACAGCAAAATGGTAGGAGCCCATGCTGGGCTCCTGAAAATGGTAATTTCACGCAACGTGTAAGCTCAAAAATGTTGATTTCAGGTCAAAAAAGGTGTAAATAAAAATAAAATAAAACAAATAAACATTTCAATAAGCACTTTTCCAAATACGGCAACGTCTTAAATGGCTAAAAAAATCACAAGATAAAACATAGTTTTCGACAAACGCGATCGTAGCTTTATGTCACGCACTGCCATAACTTCCAAGTTCAAAATGCGCTGGTAGCTCTTATGCCTGATGAGGATAACAACTTTGGTGGCTGTTTAGTTTTGGATTTAAGAATTTGATGACTCCACGTGAAAACGCTCTATAAATAGGGCTGACAGATTAACAGATTAACCCTTCTGCGCAACGTACGGGTCTCCATACATCTGCATGTCCCCTGATCCCAGAAGCTCAAAACACTACAAATCATGCCAATTTGAAATAAAAGCAGCGCAAACTGGATCACAGATCTGTTACAATCGATCGCCACTTGCTGGCCATTATTATGTTTAAATCTAGTTACCAGTTCGAGAAATGTCCGCAGAACGTAATCGCAATGCATGCCGGGAGGGGTCTTTACACCTCGTGCGCAGGAAAACATGGCGGTTGATACAAGACAAATTTTTTAAGTCTAAAACCAGTTCTCGCTTTCCAAACTTTGACGCTAGCAACGCTTGGCAAATGGGCCACAACTCACCAGAGGGTATTTTTCTTGGGCAAGAACTGCTCTTGGACTTTGCTATCTGGCTCGACCTGACTTCGAACGCCGATAACACGATTACGGTATATCAGCTGCCTTCGAAGTTTCAGAACACATTTTGATTCTTTAAAACGTGCTGATGACTTACGGGTTTATCGAGGCTTTATGATGCCTCTCAACCACCAGGCAGGCATACAAGGTACTTTAAAACAATGCTTAAGATATTAGTTGACAGAGCTCTAATGCGGCACATCTCTTTTTTGTTTGATGGCATTTCGTCTGACGCTCGATCAATTTACGTGTTGTGTTCACGTCACAATAGCCGGTGTAAGCAATCTGTTCCCAGATTTCCACTCTATATGCTGTGGGATTTGGTTTTGACTTCATACACTATAAACAGTCTGCCTGTTTGCTGTTCAACAAATAAACTCCTAAAGACATGGCTAGGAAAAGCCAAGTTTTTTGCCTACGTTTTAACTCGAAAACAAAGCAAAAACCAGTGACAAAAATACAGAACCACGTTTTTCTATTACATCGAAGACCACTTGCAAAAATTCAGCTAATTTCGAGCAAAAAAAAAGAAAAGCAACCAAAATCGTCACTTATCCCCTTTTATGACTAGCTTCTTCACATATCCAGGGAAATGAAGAGGTCAAGCTCACGCGATATGCTGATGACACAACTGCCCTTCTTGCTGATGCCCAGTCAGTGTCTAATTTATTTGACTTACTTTCACTGTTTGAAAAGTGCTCCATGGCCTAAAAATAAATCAGGCAAAATCAGAAATGCTATGGCTTGGCTCCATGCGCCATAGGAAAGACGCAATTTGCAACCTCCAAATTAGCGATGATCCTGTTTACACGCTCGGTGTGCATTTTACTTACAATATTGAATTGTCTCATAAGAAAAATTTCTTTGAAAAATTAGGATCCCTAAAGAAAACCTTAAGTGTCTGGTCCTGAAGAGACTTATCTATATACGGTAGAATAAATATTGTTAAAACATAAGCCCTTTCCAAACTTGCATTCATCTTCAGTGTTATGGAAACTCAATAAAAAAAAATAAAATAGTGTTCGATTTTATGTGGAAGCAAAAACCTGCCAAAATAAAAAAGACAACCCTCATCAAGAAGAAATCAGATGGCAGTCTTGCCCTGAAAGATTTTGTTCTTTTCGATAAGCCTTTGAAACTAACTTGGGTAAAACGGAGCCCTGTGCTCCAACTCAGATGCACCGTGGAAGGCCCGTGGAAGTGTGTTCCAAAATCATCTCTCCCTACTGTCAGCGGCACTGAGTTCTTTCAATGTAATTACGGCTACAACCTTCTTGATCTTAAAGGCCATCTTCCTGAATTTTACAAACAAATTATTCATTGGCAAGAAATCGTGTCTACAACACCTCACAGCACGACACCTCACAGCAAGACCGAGATACTGTCCCCGACAATCTGGAACAACAAATTCATTGTGACTGACAAAAAATTGTATATCTGCCTCATTGGCACCGAGCAGGTATAAAGCAAATTTCAGACCTTTTTGACGAGCATGAAAATTGCTTCCTGTCTTTCCTTTCCTTGTACAATAAATACACGCTAAATGGCAACTTTTTACAATATCATGGTCTTATACCCGCGATCCCTCAAAGTTGGAAGAAGCTCCTTGACGTTAATTCTGGCGGCTCTACTACACCCCCGCCGCCAATCTGTACTATAACGTGCAAGATGTTATATGACAAACTGTTAACCTTAGAAAATCCTCCTCCCACTTCAGAAGAAAAAGCTCTTATCATACGGCATCGCAAAAGAGAATCTAAATAAAATTTATCTTCTGCCATTCACAGCCACAAAAGAAGTTAAATTGGCAATGTTCCAGCAAAAAATTAGACACAACATTTTAGCCATGAACAGTATATTATACAAAATGAACAAGGTTGCCTCCTCATCCTGCCCTTTCTGCCCCTCTGATAGTCAAAACATACGTCATTTGTTTATTAGCTGCCCGCAAGCATCTTCCTTTTGGTATAAGTTCCAAAGTTGGTATTCTACCGTAAGTAACGGGGGTTTACTTCTCTCCAAGCCAGAGGTATTATTTGGAATTACTCGTCCTCGTACTCACTGTTTGACCCTCAACCACCTCATAATGCTAGGCGAATACTTTCTTTATATCAAGGTGCTAAGTAATACTACGTTCGTTTTCAGCCACTTCATCTCATTAGTGCAGGATAAAATCAAGATAGAAAAATATATTGCTGCCACATTGAATGGTGAAAGGGAATTTCAACAGAAGTGGAAATTCCCTCTTACCATTTAGGGCATTTCCCTCAGTAATTTGTTGCAAGGTTTTTTTTTTTTCTATAATTAAGTAATTACATATTGTAACTCCTTAAGTAACGTAATGTGTAAGTCATAACAAGTAATTATTGCATATTGTAAATAAGTAAGGTAATGCCAAGTATTGTAAATAGGTTTTTTTTATGTATTGTAAGTGACGTTTGTAAGACAGTAAAAGCATTAGAAATAATAATAATGATAACAATAATGTAGTGTATTGTAAGTAGGATAAGTATTGTGTCATGTTGTAAGTAGAGTAAGGCAATGTCAGTAATTATGTGTTTAGCAATTAAAAAAAAGGAAAAAAACAAGTTAACCTGACATGAGCCTGCAGAACTTGGTCAGCGGCCAACTTCAAAAATACATGACCTCGATGAGCTCTAAATTTGAGCCAGTAATAATTGGTCATGTGATACTGGTCAGCAGATACCTTGTTTTGGCAGGTGTCAATTGAAAGGCCACCGGCAAGAACATCCCCTAGCTTTTTTGGCCATTTTGAAAGTGCTCAAAAATAGCTGAATTTTGGCATGTGGGCTTTGTTTTACCACAGCGATCATTTTATTTACTCAACACCCGCACTATCGGCATTATTTTTCTCTATGATTGAACCCAGTGTATTGATGGCTTTAGTCTTTTGTGACGAAGATATGTTAGAAAAGGTAACAATGCAAAGAACCCAGCAATTCTCAGCTTTTTCTTTGTTACCGAAAGAACCCAGTTAAATGCAGCGCATGCATAGCAAGTCAAAAAATTGCAATTGAATGAAAATTGCACTCTCGGAAATACGTCTATAACTCGAAAACCACTCATTAGAATTTCACAAAATTTGGCACGAAAGTACTTAAGGAAATAAGTAACTGGAGTATTGAAAATAATTGAACTTTAACAAAGGAAATTCTGGATATTCCAGTGAACCTTCAACAAGGGATAATTAAAGATCTCTGTTAAATTATTAGCAAAATGGTGTTAACTTGTGAGAATCGTTACAAGCTTGTTGCGTGCAAACTATAAAGAAAATCTAATGACTAGATTTTCTATAAATAAATAAAACCGATTTTAAAGGCTTGTTTATATTTATTCATGTTGCCATCAAAAAACCAAAGTTTGTGTTGTTAACTTGCTTGCTGCCATTTTTGGCGATCGTGGGATCAAGGGTTTTAGAGAAAAAGGTGAATGAACACAGGTATCAAAAACTGTGTTCAGCCACCTTAAGTCAAAGGAAAATGGTATATAGAGCGGAAATCTGGGAACAGATTGTTTTCATCGGTTATTGTGACGTGAACACAACAAGTGAATCGATCGAGCGTCAAACGAAGTACCATTGAACAAAAAAGAAATGTGCTGCATTAGAGCTCTATCAACTAATATCTTAAGCATTTATTAAAAGTACCTAGTATGCCTGCCTGGTGGTTGAGAGGCATCATAAAGCCTTGATAAACCCTTAAGTCATCAGCATGTTTTAAGGAATCAAAATGTGTTCTGAAACTTCAGAACACAGCTGATATACTGTAATCAGCTGATATACCGTAATCGTGTTATCGGTGTTCAAAGTCAGATCAAGCCAGGCAGCAAAGTCCAAGAGCAGTTCTTGCCGAAGAAAAATACCCTCTCATGAGTTGTGGCCCATTTGCCAAGCATTGCCAGCGTCAAAGTTTGGAAAGCGAGAACTGTCTTTTATCGACCGCCATGTTTTCCCATGCACAAGGTGTAAAGACCCTTCACAGCATGCATTGCGATCATGTTCTGTGGACGTTTCTCAAACTGGTAACTAGATTGTTTTTCCTTTTTCATTTAAACAATAATGGCTAACAAGTAGCGATCGATTGTAACATAGATCTGTGATCCAGGTTGCATTGATTTTTATTTCATATTGGCATGATTTGTAGTGTTTTGAACTTCTGGGATCAGCAGACATGCATATGTATGGAGACCCTTACGTTGTGCAGAAGGGTTAATTTGTTCATCTGTCAGCCCTATTTATAGAGTGTTTTCACGTGAAGTCATCAAATTCTGAAATCCAAAACTAAAGAGCCACTAAAGTTGTTATCCTCATCAGGCATAAGAGGTACCAGCACATTTTGAATTTCAAAGTTATAGCAGTGCATGACAAAGCTGCGATCGCGTTTGTCGAAAAATATGTATTTATCTCGTGATTTTTAGCCATTTAAAGGTCAAATGAACCAAAATTTGGACATCTTTTCTTCTGCCATTTTATAGCGAAGAAATGTTAAAAAAAAACATGTAAAAGGAAACTTATGCAGAAATTTTTCTTTCTGAGCTGTGAAAAGGAGTAAAAAAAGTTAAAAGTACAAAGACAGCCAATGGCTTCATGAAAACGTTTCCAAAATGACCACGCACTTTGATGGAGGCATGGAACTGCGACTCTACTTTGTGACATCATTGTTGTCTTGAACATTGCTGCATTTCTGCGTCAGTAGGTCTTTCATGGGGAAGGTTTTGGTTATGAATACAAACCTTATTTTACTTGGGAAATGGCTGAGGAGTTCGCCCGCTGTTCGGCGGGCATTATTCACTTGTTTATCGTTTTTTTTTTTTGTCCAATTGCCAGCTTGCAATGTTCCATAGTGAAGTTAAAAATCGTCGGTACCGTGTCTCTCTTGACTACAAGTTGACGAAGCTTGAAAGAGGGTCCCAACAGGCTCTTTACTAGAAGATTTTGTTCGAAGCTGCCTTCGGTAAAGTGTTTTACACAAATGCGCGAATGCTTCGAGGGCATGAAGCATTCTCTTTTCAGTTTTATAAGCCATCCTCTTTAAAGTTTTGGGTCCTGGGAGAACTTGCAAGTCCTAACTTTTGATTTTGAGTGGTTTTCCTCTGAAGTTCGCTGTGAACTTGAAACCAAAACAGCTTTAAATTTCCTGCATTTCTTGAGCTCACCAACAGTGACATCACAAGTTTTTTTTTTCTGACAATTATTGGACAATTTTCCCGACCCCCCTACGCTTATGATGGATAAAAAACAGCGATTTTAACATTCCAATATCTCTGCAATGCTTCGTACAATTCGTTTTAAACTTCAGAATATGTTTGTTTTATACTTACTGGACACATTGAACTCAAACGAAAAAAATGTCTAAGTTTTGGTTCATTTGACCTTTAAGATGTTGCTATATTTGGAAAAGTGCTTATTTAATGTTCATTTGTTCAGCGCAGATAATCATAGTCCCAGATAACCAAAGTTAACACTATTTTCTGGCCGCCATAACGGTGTACCACAGAACACCAACATGGTGGCTCCATACTAGGCTCTGTAAATTTCCGTGGAATATTTCGACGAATGTCTCAACTTTGGGACAACGCACACACCTTAAACTTGGAGAACTGTCTTCTTTATTTATCTTCGGTAATATCACAATTTCTTGACTTAATCTACTGAATGGTTTTTGATATTATTTTTCATTGCATGACAATAAAAACGCTCTATAGGCCCTCTTCTTTGATTGTTTAGTAGTGACATCTACGTTGATTGTTGTATTTGATTTGACCTTCCTAGTTTGACAAGGTAGTTTCGATGTTTATCAGCTGACTAAACATGGCATAAGATTCCTGGTTTTTATTATTATTATTATTATTATTATTATTATTATTCAATTATTATTATTATTTAATTATGTTTTATTATTTTTATTTTTTTATAGTGCAGCTAACAAACTTGACTATTTATAATGGTAATAGGACTGAATGGAGTCCAATTCGGTCTGTAATCACATGAGTGATTAACAAAATCGGACAACCGCGAAGCAGGAGTTTATTTGTTAATCACTAGTATGATTATAGACTGAATTGGACGACGCGAAGCCCAGTTACCAATTAATCAAAACTATGACAAAATTCGAGAAACGAACAAACCATCGATTGAGCTTGATATGTGGGAAAATACAGAATACATGTGCGATCAAGTGAATGAAGGCAAACTTTAACACTTGTGTTTCATTTATTTCCATGAAAAAGCATTCTCTGGCTACACTGAAATACCAAAGTGTCTCAAATGTCTCTCGTCTAATGACAAAATTTTTCTTGGTCCAACCAGACTGGCTTTTTGTCAGGTCAAAACTTGTCCCTGGCCTGACAAATGACCTGCTTGTAGACAAAAAAAAAATTAATTATTGCAGGCTTGGTTGTGTATAATAATATAGATCCAACATGTAAATCAATTCAGTCAGTTCATTTTTGGCTTCTACATGTACATGAACATAATAGTAAATAAAAATGTGCCTGTACTGTACCAAATATCCAACAAAAAATAATTTTTTTTTAGCTCAACATATTCTGTTGAATTTATGTTTCAGGTATTCATGTGGCTAAATATGATTTAGGCAAAGTTAGACTCAAACCAATGCAGTCAGCGGTTTCCCCTTTTACAGTACGTGACTTGCAGGGCAGCCCTTCAGATTTATACAGTTTTTCACTGACAGGTTCCCACTAGTTGCATTAGATACAATGTAAATAACAATAATTAAGTGTAAACAAAGGAAACACTACTGTTGTAACCCTTAATGTAGTTTTGGATATAACATTTACTGTGATTAGAACCAAAGTATCTGTCCAAAGCTACTCAGAGTTCATTTGGGTTTCCTTTTATGACACTGTAACACAATTGCAGACATGATGTAGGTGTCTTCAATCAAGCAATGGTGAATACCTATGATCTTTTTGTATTTTTTTCAATGGGATTTCTTTTCATTAATTAATTTTGTCTTCCATGGATCAAACAGCCATATGTGCAGCACATACTCAATCCATGTACATGTACAGT
The DNA here is from genome assembly GCF_042242905.1 of Orbicella faveolata. Taxonomy (NCBI): domain Eukaryota; kingdom Metazoa; phylum Cnidaria; class Anthozoa; order Scleractinia; family Merulinidae; genus Orbicella; species Orbicella faveolata. The sequence goes on from NW_028301563.1 coordinate 21,845,262, forward strand.
ATAACTACAAGATTGGTAGTATTTGATGTGAGAAGCAACTTGGCTTAGAGTTCATGAAGATTCCTGCCCATTTTGAATGCAGGTGGCAGCTGGGCACAAGTGTTTATCTTGAGGATCTTTGATCTTTTCTGAATAATTAATGAGAATTGCTTCATTCAATTCAAGCCAGGTAATGAGATATTTTCTGGCAGAGCACGCATGCATTAAATGTCCTTTGGAGCTTTAGAAGTGTGCTTGTAAGAATGTTGGATATATCGTGTTTGCAGGCCTCAAAGCTTCAAGTTAGGCCAAGTATGTTTCTAGGTTTAATTTATGTTATTTTTTAGTTAATTTATTTCTTAAAGCTAGAATTAATTAGTATTTTGGTTAAGATGCAATAGTGACTTTGTCCTTAAGATTTTCTATTGTCACATGTAAGAAATTCGTGCATAAATTCTAAAAATGTGTTATATAATTACCCTTAACTTGTTTTCAATATGTTGCGGTTGAGTAATATTATCTGGGACTGTATCTGTAATGGGATACTAAATCAAAATTTCTGTTTAGATTTTTTGTAATGTTTGCCACCAGTAACCCTCCTGCTTGTTGTGTTTAGTTTTCATTTATAATCACTGTATTGCCTTAGGATAGTGGCAATGGTTGTACTGTGCATTTGTTTTCAGTACAGTAAACACTGTTGAGTTGTTTCAAGTTGACTACACACTTACAATGTAGTTAACATACATGTACATGTTACTCAACACTACAATTTTGAGTTTCTATTCATTTTTGTCGTGAAATATTTCTCACACACAGCTGGGAGCCATGCCAAACCAAACCACGCAGCCTGACCTTCCAGCCATGCGACCTGAAACCACCCCATACACTTACATTCAGACTCCCAGCCATGTGTGAGAAAACCGTTTTCCATGATCGAAACCGAGAAAACATTAGAGAGCAAGCTATTGGCTTAAACAACATTGAATAAAAGGCACTGTCAATGTCCATCCTTAATTGACTTTGAACATGTAGAAATGGGCCTAAGGACCCATTTACTTAATTGTTCCAAGCCTTCTCACTTCTCCAGATGTTGGCATAAACAACAGAATTAAAAAAAAAAACTGATATTTTCCCATACCCTTCCGAATTCCTGTTTGACTGCCTAAAACTTCTAATGAATGGGAAACTTGCACTTTTTCCCCCCTCCAAGAAAATTCTACTCACAATTTTTGGTCAAGCAAAAAGCAACACTCAAGTTTGTGAACGTTTGATACAGTACACCGTAGCTTTACCTTCTACAGTTAAGTGTTATCCTGAAGTTGCTTACTACTAAATAAAACTTTTTTTTCCGTTCATTAAGTTCATTGATACCATTCAAAGACAAAAGTAAAGTTCATGATGTGCCGTCACCCGCATATTGAAAATTTCGTTCATTGAGTAACTGCTGACCACTAGAAGTGCAGCTTACAAACCTGTCAGGCGTTCCATTTGGTAACACCAGCCTGATTGATCTTTATCCTGCTTCCGCAGTTGGGTTGTGCTTGATTAATTACAAACTAGAAAAGTTAACAGGTCAGCAATTTCAAGGGGAGCTTTCACCGTCTTCCCCCTCTGGAAATTCAGAGCTGAAACCCCCTCCATGCGTTTGGAAATCCAAACTTCGTAACCCCTAATGCCTTCAAAATTCCAGTCCAAGAAGCCCTCCCCCCCCGCTCCCTTGGAATTCCAAGATGCTGCCCGTGGTAGGGTATGGATATTTTCTGGAATCACCCAATTGAAACAACACATACAATGATAGTACTGCATGTATAGTGCAATTATAAGTCTTGGTTTTCCATGCACTGGTATTTCTCAGATTGCACAGCTGGGACTTGGATGTGGACACAATTTGGGCTGGGAAATGGGCTTTATACCCCCCCCCCCCCCACACTTTTAAAATGTCTAGTTATGAGGGGGGCAAGGGTATTTTTGTGACACCGTGATCCTGTTTCTTTCTGCTCTGTGAATCATGATTTGATAAAAAAATGTTCTGTGAATTGTGATTGAAGTGTATTCCGTGAGGCGTGAAATGCAAAAGTCCTTGGCTGTGAATCATGAATAGATAAATAAATCGTGAATGTCTAAAGTTGAGTTTGTAGCTGAATTTCACTGCATTGTGATCAGATTTTTTCCGTGACCTTAGTGAATTTAACGCTCGAGTCAAGCTGACTGAGAGTAGCGACAAGCAAAACATTTTGACAGGTTTAAATAAACCCGTTGATTTCCTGATCATGGTATTAGCCAATGAACCCGTCTCAATAGGATTTTTGACTGATGAGCCATTGATGAACAACATGTGCGGACTTGGTGTAACTCAGACTGATAAAGATCATGGCTGCTGAATCCGACAAAGTCTTCACAGTTGTTGCCTTTGAATATGTATTGTCCAACAGATTCTGCTTACCCAAAGGACAAGATCCACCTTGAACTTCCTGCAGCATAGAGCCCGCTGTTCCACCAATCATCGACGAACAAGAAGAGCAAGAGCAAGAAGTCACCTTCACTCATCCTGAAGTGTCTGAAGCCCCCAAAGTCCCAGAAGATGATGTGCAGTATGACACAGACCGTGGGCCTGACGATACCGTGGAAAGTGACAACGACGACGATACTCTGACCTTCTTAAGAGCCTTAACAACTCGCAGGGGAAGAGCTGTCCAAGTCCCATATGTCTCTCAAGAGTTCTCTTAAAGTAAAACCAACAAATCAAGATTTCAAATATCACCTTTCCAACAGCTGTAAATTATTGGTAAAGTTAAAGAATGCACTTTTTTGTACAGATTTTGATTACAGTTTCGTGCACATGTTCGAGAATTGTGAAAAGTGAATTTTTTGTTTCGTGATTCGTGAAATTGAAAATTTACTATCGTGACTTTGTGACCAAACCCCTCCTTGCCCCCCCCCCCCCCCCTCAGTTATTGGCTTCTTTTGAAAAAAAGTTGGAAAGCAGTTAAACAAATAACATTTTTACTACTGATGGGTCAAGTGTCTATACTGTAGTTTTGTCTGATAAAATTGCTACAAGATTTGTGTTGCTATTCTTTGTCTCAGATCTAAGTGAAATAGATGTGAATACATTCCTTGGCCCATTTCTTGATGTCATCCGGTCAGAAGACACAACAGGGCCCATCACTGGTGTTGCATTGTCATCTGTCAACAAATTTCTGTCTTATGGACTTGTTGGTATGTTCACAGACCTTGTTTGCTACTATCATGTACAGCTAAACAGGCCTACAGCTAAGTGGAATTTAAAATACATGTTTTTGTTTTGAGTAGTAGCAGACAGGTCAGCTTAGTTGGCACAAAAGGACATCATTATGTTCATGTACAGAGTATGGTGAATCAAATTATCACCTACGGTTTATTAAGAGCTTAGAGTGTGATGACTATGAATTACACCATACCGCTGCCTTGAACAGTGACTTCATGACCATGATTTGACCATGTCTTAGCAGTAGTATTTATAATTTCTTTTATGTAACTGTGTGTTACAGATCCCACCAGTGAAAGTGCAGCATCTGGTATTGAGAACCTGGCTGATGCTGTCACTCACGCCAGGTTTGTAGGAACAGACCCCAGCAGTGACGAAGTTGTGCTCATGAAAATTCTCCAGGTACAGTGCATGATCAGATTTTGAAATTTTTTACACTGCGTCATTTTAGTTCAAGTGCCTGATATGAAGTAAAACCATTTCATTTCCTTTTTTTTTTGCTTAATAATGTGAGCCATGAGAAAGGTCTAGAAGAGTGATTACATTACATGTTCAACAAGCAAGATTTAAGTTTTAAAAATAGTCAATACTTTAAATACACATTACAAGTGAGGATAATTAATCATACATCCAGAAGCTATGGTAAGGGCTGCATGTGTGTTGGGCTAAGATCATATCAAAACAAAATAACAAGGCCCTGGCCAATGTTCTTTATTGTGTATTTAACAATATTTATTATTCCATGAAGAAGCACTGGATATGAAATGACAGATCTATAGACTATTAGGCACATGGCACGGTCAATTTGTCTATAATCATCTCACATCCAGCAAGTGTGAGTGGAATAATTGTTTTGTTGAAAACATCCCCAAAAATATAGAAAACTATGATAAAATAAAATTAAAAACAACCCTAAAAATTACATGTTCCTGTGCATTTACCATTATGATAATTTATGTATAGAGCATAGTATAATAATATTGCTCAAATAGCATGATACATGTAGCTAAGCCAAGGAAAATTCTTGAATTGCATTATCCAATGATCCAGTTTTTAATAAGGAATGTTAATTCCAGGCTCCTTATTTGAGATGACTTATTATCCTCTAAGACATATGTGTCTTATAGTGTACAATGTTAAGTTTAACGTAGTGAGTTGACCAATTCTTAATTGTATTCTCATTCAATTTGGAATTAATTTGCATTAGAGTGCTTTGAAAAAGCTGAAATTGCACGAGCCACTTCATGGGGTGCAAATTCAGCTTTTTGAAAACCTCACAGATGCAAATTAATTCCAAATTGAACAAGAAAAACTGTATGTCTTGATTACTTGATAATATAGACATGAAAAAATTTGCGTGGAGGAAGCACCAGAAGATCTTTCTTAAATCCATTTTTTTCTCATCTAAAAAAACTTTTTCAAAGTTTCCATACAAAATTTTCGTCATCATTTTATGTGATGTCATTGGCTCAGAAAATTTCCTATTGTCTTTCAGCCAATCATAATCCAGAATTACAATACATGTGTAAATCTGCACTGGTGTTTACACTTGAACTGCACGGCTCTCAGCCAATCAGAATCAAGTAATTTTTTCATGTATATTATTATGCATGTAACTGTTAAGCAAGTTGGTACATCAATTTATTTTACCTGTCAATCAAAATAATGAAAAACAATATCGAAAATCACTTTTGACACATGTACAAAAATATATTTGTTTACAAGTGGCTGTGATTGTTTGTATTAGGTGCTAAGAACACTGCTGCTGACGCCTGTTGGTGCACACATGACAAATGAATCAGTTTGTGAGATCATGCAGTCTTGCTTCAGGATTTGTTTTGAAACAAGACTTAGTGGTATGTGGTGTTAATGATGTTCTTTAAGAAGTCAAATTCATTTGAAAGAATAGTACACTATTACAATACATACATGATATGTATATGTATAATTATTTGTTGTAGTTTATTTTTGATCTTGATTACTGTTAATTTTTTGTGAGTGAGTTACCTTTGTTCGATCTATCCCTCAGGGCTGCCAGGAAATGAAAACTTCAACTAGAGAGACAATGTCAGATAGTGCAGAGTGCAATTTACCGCTCTGATACAGTAGTCACACAGGCCTTCACCCCTGTTCTCTCCCTTGGTAGTCAACTAGGCCTTTTCTCCTTTGTAGAATATGCAGAGCGCACAAAAACATGATAAATCATAATCTTAGCAGCGTGTATGTTTCATGTCAAGGCCCAAAAATAACTTACAACCACCTTTTGTCGAGATGGTTTTGAATTTTATCATAGTGTTTTACTTTGGGTTTCATTCATTTTAAATTCAATGATACATAGATGTAGAAAATGTGACAATTTTACTTCTCACGCTGTAGTGTCGTGACTAATTCCACTAATTCCGCACGTGTGGCATGTATCAGAACACGTTACGAAATATCAATTGTTCTTGCTATTTATATATAGCAGCTGTAATGCATGCGCAGTGTGTGTGGAAACCAATGGTCAATTCATGTATTAAAGTAAGAGCTATTTTATTTACCGCGACTCTACATTGGTGATGAGGATAACCTAAAGATTTCATCGAGGATTTTGTCGAGGTTTTCGACAAGGCTTTCTCTTAGTGATGCCAGGAGGCGAGACAGATGGAGTAAGCGGTGGTTCGAGCGGTGCTTCGAGTAGTTCAGGAAGAACTTTGGTTGCTTTAGATGTCGGTTGTTTGGAACCGTGTAATCCAAAAGGTGAACGACATAGTTTAAGCCAACGGTGGAAGAGGTGGAAAAGAGCATTTAATCTGTACGTTACAGGGAAAGGAGTCTCGGATGACGCACAGAAAAGAGCTCTGTTTTTACATGTCATGGGAATGGATGTTCAGGAAATTTACTTCACACTTGCTGCTGATGCTGAAAGTGCTACTTTCGCGGTTAAAGTTCTTGATGATTATTTTGTTGAGTTATTTTTTTGTAAAAAAAAATACTTAGTCGGCACGTCAGGTATGTTAAGGACGGGTCAATGGGTGAGTGAGTGAGTGAGTGAGTGAGAGATGTATGTATGTCACACCAATCAGATTGGATCTACTATAAACAGCCAATCAAATTTCTTGTTGTAAAGGTAAATGGTATGTGAGAAGATTTGATCCCCATAAAGTTCAGAACGGCCATATTTATTCTTCTATAAAAAAGGAGGAAGTATTCATATATTGGGTTTACTTCGAAATTTTCTGTGGATTTTAGTTGAATGAACGAGATGAGCCTTAGGTTTGAAACAGTTCATGAGTTAGTAGTATGCAAATGCAACGAGATATTTTTATTTTTAGTTACAAAGGTAACTTGATACTTTTGTTTTTCACAAGAAGTAAATTCAATTAGAGGTCACGAATCGTCGTGTCTGTTTTAGAGGGGATGAGACTTTAGATATGAAACAGTTCCAACGTTTACAATAGTAAGTGCGGGTAACGATTGTTTTGTTCTTGTTGCATGCAAATATAATGAGATATTTTTGTTTTTTAGTTACAAAGTGTGATTTGACACTCTTGTTTTTCACAAGGGAGTAAATTCAATTAGAGCGGACGAATTGTCACCACTCTTTCCCATGAGATGTTTGCTATCTTTAGTAACAAATGGTAACTTAACACTTTTGTTTTTTATATGGGAGTAAATTCAATTAGAGCTGACAAGTTATCAGCTATTGTTTCCAGGATATTAAACAAAAAAGAAGCTTTCGTTTCTGGACGGTTTTTACGTCTCTGCAGTAACAGTTTAATAGTTTTATGTGATGACATTCATTTCAGTCCGATATTTTTAAAGACTGCGTGGCACCAAGTTAAAGTGCAATTTAATTAAATCAGACTTTCAATATGTCAGAGGTTTTTTTCTCTTTCTATTTTCAGTGAAGTTGTGTTGTGTTGTGTTGTGTGTAAAGGTAAACTTACAACTCGTATAAAATGCGAAAAAGTCTCTAAATTAACTTGAGTATTTTTGAGCAAAAATTCCTCTTGGGGGTTGGAAGGGTTATGTGATCGGTGAGTGAGGGAGTTATGCATGTGCGCGTGTCACACCAATCACAGTGCGGGTTGTATCAAAGAACAAATCAAATTGCCTGTTAGAAAATAAGATGGTACTACATTAATCTGGAGACGTGTCAGATTACAGTAGTTTGTTCAGTCAAACATTTTATGGCTTACTATTTAGCTATCTTACCATGACCGATGTAACATTGCAACCAAAAAAACTTGTCAAATCAACCAAATCATTACTGTACCATGAATGCTTCTATCTCCAACGCTTCACACAAAAAAGTAACTCTTGCATGCCTTGCGTGCCTATGTTTCCAAAGGCAAACATTCCTTTTGAGAGACATTTGTTTTGGCAAATTGTGCAGGAAAATGGAGAAACCGTCAATCAGTTCGTTTGTAGGCTTCGTCAATGAGCAATCAATTGTGAGTTCGATGAAAACAAGAATGATTATATCCGTGATCAAGTTATTGACAAGTGTTATTCAAGCAAGTTGCGTCGAAAGTTCCTGGAAAAGGAGGGAGCTCTAATGTTGGATGATTTGTTAGGGATTGCGAGGTCGCAAGTAGCTGTTAATCGCCAGTTGAAACAGTACGGTACTGACCAAGTGGATGCAGTTGATGACAAGTTGGATGGAAATACGCGTTCTGGGAAAGGAAAGAAATGCTTTAGTTGCGATCAAGAAGGTCATTTCAGTGGAGACAAGAAGTGTCCAGCGGTTGACCGAGCTTGCAGAATGTGCGGTGTTATTGGCCATTTCAAAGTTAAATGTCCCCGGGCTTGTCAGCGTGGTGGTGGTGACTCTGGATCCAGAAGGGATAAAGGTAGCAAAGGTGCTGATGGTGGAAGAAGAAATACTGGGAGTAGATGTGGTGACGGTAGAGGAAGACGTGGTTGTGGTCATGGAAGGTCGCAAGAAACAAACCTTGTGGCTGACGAGAATCACAGCAAAGAATCTAGACCGGTTCAGCATAGTCCCGAGTTTGTATTTTCTGTGGAGCAGTTAACTGGCCATAAGCGACAAAGTAGGGATTTGATAACCTTGATAGTCGGAGGTGTAGCTGTATCTGATGTCCTTATTGATTCTGGAGCTACTTGTAATATGATGGGACAACAGACCTGGGAGATGTTAAAACTGAAAGGAATAAACTGTGAGTCATACAAGTCAGCCAGAGAGCTTTTTGCTTATGGCGATACGGAATGTTTACTGACTCTTGGAACTTTTACTACACATGTAACACAGACTGATAACAACAGCAGTTGTAGAGCAGACTTTGTGGTGGTCAAGGGCGATGGTCAGACGCTTCTGGGTCATGAAACCGCTGAAATTCTCAATCTCTTGCACACTGGTCCCTTCCAAGTGAACAATGTTGACAGTGGAGGACTTGAGAGTTGTATCCGAGAGAAATACAAGGCCTTGTTTACTGGTGTTCGTCTTTTGAAGGGATACGAGCTTAAACTCCATATTGATGAGTCTTTGAAGCCTGTGGCCCAGCCTGTATGCAGAATACCATTTGGGCTACGGGAGAAGGTGGACAAGAAGTTCGACCAGCATCTGGAGCTCGAAATTATAGAGGAAGTACCAGATGGGCCTTCAGGATCGATCTCACCTTTGGTGGTTGTTCCTAAGGGCGATGGAGACATAAGGGTGTGCGTGGACATGCATCGTGCAAACAAAGCAATCATCTGTGAAAGACACCCGATTCCGACAGTGGAGGAGCTTTTACACGATTTGAGCAGGGGTACCTTGTTCAGTAAGACTGATCTCTAATGGGGTTTCCATCAGATTCTGCTCAGCGAGGACGGTCAACACATCACTACTTTCGTCACACACTGAGGTCTTTATCGTTATAAGCGGCTGATGTCTGGAGTGACATCGGCACTGGAGAAATACCAACAAATTGTCAGAGATGTGTTGAGGGGTTGTCCCGGAGCTGCGAACATTGCAGATGACCTGTTCATGGCAAGGGCATAGAGGAACATGACCGATGTCTTTTTGCAGTATTGGATAGGCTGAGTGAAGTGGGGTTGACAGTGAACAGAGAGAAGTGCAAGTTTCCATTGTCAAAGCTCACATTTTTCAGTCATGAACTGACCAGCGATGGCATTAACCCAAGTAAAGAGAAGGTTGCTGCCATTAGAGATGCACAGCCTCCTAAGGACGCAAGTGAGGTACAATCTTTTATGGGTCTGGTTCAGTATTCAGAAAAGTTCATGCCAGATGTAGCATCCGTAGCCAAGCCCATTCAAGAGTTGACCAGAAAGGGTGTTACCTTCAAGTGGGGCGAAGAACAGCAGACAGCTTTTCAGGAGCTGAAGTGCCTTATCACTCAGGCTGAGACATTGGGTTACTTCAGGGTTGACTGTAGGAAAAGAATCGTTGCAGATGTGTCTCCAGTGGGTTTAGGTGCAGTTCTTGCCCAAGAACAAGGAGGGACATGGAGGGCTGTCTTGTATGCATCTAGAAGCTTGACTGATGTGGAGAGGCACTACAGTCAGATGGAGAAAGAGGTATTGGCATTGGTTTGGGCCTGTGAGCAATTCAACATGTATCTATCCGGAAGAAGCTTTGAGCTAGAAACGGATCACAAACCCTTGGAATGAATCTATTCACGTACGTCAAAGCCTTGTGCGCAAATTCAGAGATGGGTGTTGCGCTTACAAGGGTACGACTTTAAAGTTGTGTAACAGCCTGGGAAGACAAACATTGCTGATGCCTTATCTTGTTTGAATTCCGTGAAACAATTAGACCATGGTGAGGAGTACGATTTCATCAGAGCCATTGTAGAAAGCTGCATGCCTGTAGCATTATCACCGAAGGAGATTGAAGAGGTGTCTTACGGTGACAAGGAACTGTGCTTAGTGAAGAACTGTGTGAAATCTGGGAACTGGGAACAGTGTACGATTCCTTTGTATGCATACGTCAAAGACGAATTATGCACCTAAGGTGAGCTTTTGCTTCGTGGTACAAGGATATTGGTACCCAAGGTCTTGCAAGACAAGGTAGTCAGCACATGAGGGTCATCAGGAGGTGGTGAAGACAAAGTATCAGCTTCGAAGTAAGATGTGGTGGCCAGGAATGGACAAAGATGTAGAGAATTTATGCAAGGTTTGCCATGGCTGTCAAGTTACTTCAGGTTGTGACCCACCTGATCCGATGTCTCATGTTTTGCCTCCAGGTGCTCCTTGGCAAGACTGCAGTACAGATTTGTTAGGACCCCTACCCACTGGAGAGAGTGTTTTGGTGGTGGTTGATTATTACAGCAGATTTCTGGAAGTTGCTGTTTTGAAGTCTACTACAAGTACCAAGATTATAGAGGCAATCACCCCTATGTTTGTCAGATTTGGTGTTCCGTTTTCCCTAAGGACAGATAATGGTCCCCAGGTTGTGTCCAAAGAATTTGAGTCATCTCTACAAGCACATGGCATTGAGCATCGCAGGACAACACCACTGTGGCCTCAAGCAAACGGCAAGGTCGAACACCAGAACCGTTCATTGCTCAAGTCTCTTCAGATTGCTAATTTAGAAGGGAAAATTGGCAAACAGAGTTGGTTACTTGGCTGGCGGCATACCGATCCACTCTGCAAGCAACCACAGGTGCCACACCCTTGTACCTGATGTTTGGTCGGGAGATGAGGACGAAGTTGCTGGAGTTAAGAAGAGAAACCGTAGAGGTGCCGAGAGAAGAAGTTCGAGATAGCGATTGGTCAAAAAAGTTGAAGGGCAAAGCATATGCGGATGCACGTAGAGGTGCAACGCCCAAGTCCATATGGATTGGCGACACTGTGCTACTGAAAGCGGAAAAGTCTAACAAGCTTTTGACTAACTTCCGTCCGAGTCCTTTCAAAGGGGTTCAGAAGACTGGAACAGAAGTAACAGTCAGAAACTAGGCTTGAGAGGAATTCAGGGGGAATATTGCATTCATAGAGAAGTACATTGAGCAAGATAGTGTGTCCAGACCAAACAGAAAAGAAAACAGTTCTTCAGAGGAAGTTGGACAGAGAGAGAAAGGTATCCCACCAACAACGACAGGAGTGTCTGGAAACAGCCTAGTGCCTCTTCATAGTTTGCCGGAAAAGGGAGGAGAAACTGAAAGACAAATGCAGACAACAAGTCCGTTGATAAGTCAACAAGCTGTGCGAAGATCGTCGTGAATTGTCAAGAAGCCTGTGGGCTTCAGAGACTTTGTGTTATCACTAAGAAGTTAAGAGAGTCTTAAAGGATTCAGATACTTTGTTTTTGGCACTTAGGGCGTTAATAATTTAAAGAGTTTGTTTTGTTTTGTCGGAGGAACATTTTGAAATGTGACTGTCATAGTGTGTTATTAAGCGTTCATGTAAACTTAGTTCTTTTTCCTTAATTTTCTTCTGTAAAAAACGAGGGAATGTAGTGTCGTGACTAATTCCGCTAATTCAGCACATGTGGCATGTATCGGAACACATTATGTAATATCAATTGTTCTCGCCATTTATATATAGCAGCCGTAATGTATACGCAGTGTGTGTGGAAACCAACAGTCAATTTGTGTGTACTTAAGTAAGAGCTATTTTATTTACCGCGACTCTACACACGCCAATGTTTGTAACTTGATACTTTTGTTTTCCTTGCCAATGTATGCAACATAAAACCCTTGTTACCTCAAAAATATTACAATAGATGTGTATCAAAACATTAAAATACTAGGTAGAAGATTGTATTCACCAAGTTTATAATAATAATAGCACACAGCAGTTACTGTAATAACTGAAAAACCAGTGGCCCTCATTTAAATATTTACAGAATTAAAAAAATATGACGTGTTGAAGGACGTAGCTTGGCTAGAAGATGCTCAGTTAATTTTCTAATTTTCAATACATTTGTCAGTAATTTTTTTTTTGCACGAACCACACCTACCTGGCCAAGTTTATGGACAAATGAATGGGAAATTAGAAAAATTTATTGAGCATCTTCTAGCCAAGCTACATCCTAAGGCTTCAAACTTAGTGAATACAATCTTCCACCTAGTAGTTTAAGGGCCCATTAACCGTTTCATGTGCGCGCTTGGGTGCATTGCTAAGGAGGTGGAATTTCACTTCCGGCTACTTATGCCAGCCTGAGCTTGGAACATAAAAACAACTCAATAACTTGCAAATTCGCTTACATTTGAGATGTTTTTCTTTGCACTTCACAAAATGCAAGATGGCCTCGAAAACCGTGATTAAGTCTATAGTACTGTTGAGTCATGGAATAGTGCATTCTTATTCATGTCAAACTAATACACAATGTTATCAATTAATGCAACAGGAGCGTTTCAATGAGAAGTACTAAGGTAGAGATTGTTACTTGGCCAAAATTATATCCTTCATCGGTGACCAAGTCACCTCAAAGACTGATGAAATTAATTGGCGGTTTCAGTAAGTGAGACTGAGGCAATAATTGCAAAGTTTCTTCTGTCACAAATTTACTAGTTTTACAAATAATGGAAAGTTTTGGCTGAATATGAACTTTTTGCTCCCCTCAAAGAAGAGGAAGTAAACAAGCTGCTAAGGATAAGCAATATGTTTCCATTCTTTATTTGAATCCTGGCAAACTCACAATAGTTATGAAACAGCAGATCAAATTTCTCGAATCAAGCTAGGGGTGATTCTAGAAGATACCCAGTCACAGTAGTGTTCTTTGCACTAAAAAAGGAATCACTGACATTTCCTGAAATATAGTTGCTATGCCCGGTCAAAACCAGAGTGGTATCACCCCCCAAAAAAAAACATGCAGATCTGAACTCAAGAATGGAGTTTATCACACCACTGTGACGAATTGTGCATACCCGTAATTAGGTGTTATTATGATTGTTGTTATTACCCTGTGCTTAGAAGAAGTCCCATTGATAGGTCACTACGCAACTAATTCGGGCTTGAAGGTTCACCCCGACAAGGTGCGCGCCATTCTTGAAATGCCTCGCCCCAAAGATGTAAAGAGTTTACTTCGCTTCAATGGAACTGTTCAGTACTTGGCTAAATTTCTTCCTCGCCTGTCAGAAATGTCTCACCCACTTTGCCAGTTGACTGTGAAGAACACTGAGTGGATTTGGTCAGATTTTCAGGAGAAAGCGTGGAATGACATCAAAACAGCCATCACCAAGGTCCCAGTCCTACGTTACTACAGCCTAAACAATGAGGTCACCCTTCAATGTGATGCTTCTGATACGGGGCTAGTAGCTGCCCTACTTCAGTTACAGCAGCCAGTAAGCTTCACAGCCAGTACAGCCAGATAAATAGATAAACTCCAGCCAAGTACAGCAGCCAGTAAGCTTCACAGCAGTTTGAAGAGGTTGCTGCTGAGTCCACTGTGCCGCTCCCTTCGCCTGAACCTGTGACACAGACCCCTATGGCTGAACCCGTGGCCCCGGTCCTACGTTACTACAGCCTAAACGATGAGGTCACCCTTCAATGCGACACTTCTGATACGGGGCTAGGAGCTGCCCTACTTCAGTTACACCAGCCAGTAAGCTTTTCGTCAAGAGCCCTAACCCAAACTGCCATTGTGTTTGCTTGCGAGAAATTTGACAAGTATATTTTTGGGCGCGACGTTATCCACACGGAAACAGACCACAAGCCCTTGGAGGAGATCTTTAAGAAGAGTCTCTGTGATGCACCTGCAAGGCTGCAACGGATGCTTCTTCGACTTCAGCGTTACAATCTTGACGTCAAGTACAAGAAAGGGCCTCTCATGTATATCGCAGATACCCTGAGCTGCGCATACCTTGACGAAACGGTGTCCTGTGAGGAAGTGAAGTCCCTGGAGCTTGTGGATCACCTCGAGACCCTGCGTGTATCTCCATCTTGACTGGCGCGGATTGAGAAAGAATCCTCCCAAGATCAAGTCTGTAAAACTCTCAGCCAGGCGATTTTGAAAGGCTGGCCAGACAATATCCGCAATTGCGATCCTGCCCTCCGTCCTTTCTTCCAGTTTCGTGGGGAACTGACTGTCCAAGGACACTTGATTTTCCGTGGTTCTCGTCTATTTGTTCCCAGTGCCCTGAGGAAAGAAATTGTCTTTGGCTCATTCAAGTCACATCGGTCTTGGTGGTTGCCTTCGTCGTCTGCACGAATACATGTTCTGGCCTGGGATGAGCTCGCAAATGAAAGATTTTGTTAGTCAGTGTGATGTTTGCCTCACCCATCGCGACTCACAAGTTCGGGAACCCATCCTTCAGCACAATGTTTCTCCGCGTCCTTGGGCCAAAGTAGGTGCTGACCTTTGCTATTTCTCCAGTCGAGTCCTCCTAGTTGTGAGTGATTACTTCAGCAACTTCATTGAGGTCAATTCTGTCTCTGCGGAAAACTCCAAAGCTGTAATCAGAAGTCTAATGGCCATGTTCAGCCAATACGGGGTGCCAGATTCTGTAGTTACTGACAATGGGCCGTGCTTTGCGTCATCAGAGTTCTCAAAATTTGCCAGTCAGTGGAACTTCCAACATGTCACTTCAAGTCCCCGCTATCCCCAGAGCAATGGTAAGGCCAAGAACGCAGTTCACACCGTCAAACGCCTCTTTACGAAATGCCGGGCAGCTGGTGTCAGTGAATTTCAAGCACTTCTTGATTGGCGCAATACTCCAAGCGAGGGACTGGATGCTAGTCCAGCCCAACGTTTCTTTGGACGTTGTTGTAAGACGTTACTGCTGGCCACTGAAGCTCTTCTCAGACCAAGATTTAGCCTTACCACTGATGCTAAAAAGCTACGCGCCCAGAAGGAGAAGCAGAAGAAATTCTACAATCGTGGCAAGCACTCTCTTGCTCCACTCAAACCTGGTGAAGCAGTTTGTGTTCGTTCCCTGCGGGGTACCTGGAAACGAGGTATATGTTTGAGAGAAGTAGCTCCCAGATCCTATGATGTCCAAGTCGACGGGGAAGTTCGCCGTCGAAATCGGAAAGATATCTGGCATGCCAGTGAGCAAGAAATGCCGCTGAACGACTATGAGCCTCCTTCACAGCAGTTTGAAGAGGTTGCTGCTGAGTCCACTGTGCCGCTCCCTTCGCCTGAACCTGTGACACAGACCCCTATGACTGAACCCGTGGCCCCGGTCCCTGTGGTTACACCTGCGTCGTCGCCCTTCATAGCTGAACCTACGCCAGCACCGGGCTCATCTGGAGAGCAGGAGATCAGAAGGTCCACAAGACGGAGAAACCCTCCTGGCTATTTCAAAGACTATGTCATGTCTTAATCGGACGTTTAGTAAGAACAATATCCTTATGAGTGATGACTTTAGCTTTCCTTTAAAGGGGAAGATGTGACAAACTGTGCATACCCGTAATTAGGTGTTATTATGATTGTTGTTATTACCTGTTGCATACCCGTAATTAGGTGTTATTATGATTGTTGTTATTACCTGTTGCATACCCGTAATTAGGTGTTATTATGATTGTTGTTATTTTCCTAAGTGCATGTGCACATATGCAGTATTTAAGATGCAGTCTTGTAATTTATGCGCCTTGTGGTCAGTTTCGCAATGTAATGGCTAGCGCTGTTTGTGCACCATTAAAGACAACATTTTACCGTTATCTTTCGTTACAACCACCAATGCCAGAACGCATGCATGTTACATGTTGTGTTCTAACTCAAGGAAAAGCACTCTATGTTTGTGTGTGATCCTATATGAAATGTATCTTTCGCCTAACATATAATCGACATTGACGCTAACCTATCTGTGTATGTGTTTCAAACAAATTGCTTTTGTTCTTAAGATAATAGCACCACAAGGATAGCATGAGATTTACTATAATATAGATATAGTTTTGTCATATTTTCTAGTAAGCAATGTAAGTATAACACGTTTTGCATAATGCACTTAGGTACCTACCCCACCAAGCCCCCCTTTCTGCAAGACTAACTGATTAATTGAAATTAATTAATTAAACAAACATTAAAGTTAATACGCCATGGTTTTAGTGCCTTGGTGAACAGCTGCCCACCTAAATCATCCCAATAGTGCACTCTACTCTAAAAAGTAGTGGGAGATAGGGTTTCCTCTCAATCTTGATACAATGGCCACAATAAAATTAGGTTTTAAATTTTAATATTAGTTAGGATAACATTAATTTTTTTCCTCTGTTAATAATCTTCAGAACTCCTTCGTCGTTCTGCAGAACAAACCTTGATGGACATGGTGCAGCTTTTGTTTTCAAGGTCAGAAAGTTAAACATTCTTGAAGGGAGTTGCTAACGGTTTTATTTTAAAAACCCTGAACATAAGAAAATTTTTACAACTTCTGATAGAGATATGGACCCTGAGTACAAAGTGTTTGAATGGTTATTAAAAATACTTTATCATTACTGAAAAGATGAATAAAAAGATGTTCTCAGTAATTATATTTATAATTTTGAAGTATTTTGGAATTCAAGCTTTTTGCTCTTAGTGTCTAAAATCTCTATCAAATTAAAATAAATGATTTAAATATTAATAAATAAGTCCAAGGTATTAGTAAACAACAAGTCCTTGCCTCTCTTGTTTTGCTTAATAGACTCCCTCAATTTAAAGAAGAGTTGAAGTCAGGAATAGTGCCTAATATAAGAAAGGTAAGTTCAAAAAGTTCGAAATATTAAGTTAGGACTGAATAAATATGCATAATTTATTGTTGGACCTCTTCTGGGAGGCATGCTGGTGGGTGGGTATTAAAGAAGATACCCGTTGAGGTTCAATGGTGCACTGCTTGAAATTCACATTTCCACTACAATATGTTTCTTCTTGAACTTACATTATTTTTGTATGATCCCAATACACCTAGCTCTTAAGAACTTCAACAGTAATAAAAGACACTTTGCCTAATCAGAACAGAATGGGGTTGAGGTGCATGAGGATGTGCAGGATATTGATCAACTATGTTGATAGTTGACATACATGTTCATTGGCAAGGGTTACTTGAGACTCCGAATGTAGATTAAGTCTTGACGCACCTTTAGTGAAACATAGCTTCTTGCACAATTGTTATTAGCAAAGCGATGTACTGCTACACTGCAGTGATGATGTTCAAGTTCTCTTCAGTAGCTTGGTTATTTTTTGGCCTTTAGGTATTCAAACGAGCAGGAGCTATTGCTACTGGAAAACGGAAAAAGCACATGTCACCCAAACCTAGAAGAGCCCACCAAGAAGAGATACCTCTAACAACAACAGCAGAAGCAGGGGCAGCAATGACACCAACTACAACAGCAACATCTTCTGAATCACTGACAGGGGTCAGCAAAACTGAGGAACATTTGAAGGAAGTAGAGGTCCCTGAAGAAGATACCAATGCTATAGAAATTGAAGAATTCCTTGAAGCGGCCACAGAAAGGCAAAAAGTGTTGCCAGAAGAGTCTATTGCTGATGGGGTCTTGGACAAGCCTGCTGAAGAGTGTACCAATACGACTGAGTCACCCACTGAGGAAGAGCCATCAGTTGCATCACAGCTGATGACCAGTGAGGTTGAAGGAGACAACTTGAGTGTGGAAGGCATGGTTATGTCTGAGGATGAAAGGGAGGGTGTATGTGATGCCCCATCCATGGAACTAGTAAGAGCAGCCCAGATGCTTTGTTTTCAAAGATATTTCACATGTAGTCCTGCTGACTAAAGCTGGTTTAGCTCTTAAATATGTGAAAATTGTTGACATTTGGCGTGTTTCACAGTTGTAGGATAGTCACGATAGACAAGCTGATGCCAGCCTGCTTATTATGTGCAAAATGTTTCTTGATCAATAACGATTTCTTAAACCACAAGCAGGTGAATATTAACGTTAAAAGCTGACGTTTTGGCATCATCATGACACCATTCTCAAGGCAAAGTGAATAAATAATGCGAAGATTTGATTTATATACAGTCTCTACGAATTAGCATAATAACAAAGGATTACAAGTTCTTCAAGTGAATACCTTTGCGCGAATCAAGTCTGTTTGCACAGTTAGGGATGGTTTAAGTTTTCTTATAAAAAGCATCTCCTTAATTAGGCAATGAAATTTGTTAGAACATTTAGTAAGCATGTGAAATTGTTCTGAAAGACAAGGAGGTACATTCGAGTTATGTTTGCTCAAATACTGTTTACAAATTGACGACGATTTATAAATCAAATCTTCGCATTATTTATTCACTTTGCCTTGAGAATGGTGTCACAATGACGCCAAAATGTCAGCTTGTAACATTAATATTCGCCTGCTCATGTTTTAAGAAAATGTTTCCTGAGCAGTTGTATTGTTCTGTAGTTCCTAAGATCATGGGTAAATTTCTCTTTGAATTTACTGGTACGAAATAATAATGATTCTTATTTTCTAATCATTGATTAGGGTGCTCAAGACAGTATTGCTAGCACTCTTATGACAGAAGATGATGATAGTAAAGAACGAATGGGAAGCACTGCCTCTCTGGAAACTGTTGAATCAGAAGACTTGTCAGAAGTAACTGAGGGAAGCCAACCAGAGTCAAGCTTGCAACAGGATGACTATGTTAACCCTCGTGGAGCGCGATTCACACCACAAGAACCTGTGAAGGAAGGTACCACGAAAAACCTCATAAACTGCCCTTAGTTTACTAGAACAATTTACATGCACTAGATGTTAAATAGTAGATTCTTCTCAATTTGACAACCAGTTTAAGTGAAATATTACTCAGAGACACGGTTTTGCAGAAATTCCAGAATTCCCAAAACTTTGCCGGTTACAAGTCAAATGCATTTGTGTGGGCATTCATTCAGGATTGCTCCTCTCAATTTACAAATTTTACAACGTAGATGTTGTATAACGTTTTTTGAAAGCTAATATATAATATTTCCTGGAACCATGCATGATGGTCATGTAATGTTAACTTCTCTGATGTGTTTCCTTGTAGGTGCTGGTCCTTTGGTTCCTTATGGATTACCTTGTATTCGAGAGCTATTCAGATTTCTTATTTCACTCATTAACCCTCATGACAGGTGGGTTTAAGGCATAATAATCTGTTATGAACTTGGATGATATACATGCTCCATGGGTCTTGATGTAGTACATGAATCAGGGTATGCTGCAGTGTCATTATAATATCAACATGGTAGTGCTATTTTACAATTATAATTCCATGAGCCCATGTTGGATATGAGACAGTCAATAACAAATGAGGTGTGTAGCACCGAGTTTTTTTATAATCATCTTGTATCCAGCAAGGAATCGTGTTTGTTTTTATGTACCTTGGTGATCTTTTATTTTGGGGTTTTGTACCTATAGACATGTACAACACGAAAGTAAAATAAACCATAGCAGAGCTCTGATTCTTTAAGGTAGCTTCCGGTAAAGTAATGAACTTTAGATCATTTCACCACTGCTAGCCATGCTGACAAAGAACATTTGCCAGAAATGTATTGCTTATTTGATACAGGTAGTTAATATATAACAATTATTTGCCAAAGGCGAAGTGAACATTGGTGAATATTCATCGAGACGAAGTCAAGTTGAATATTCACCAATGTTCACTGAGCCTGGGGCGAATAATTGTCTTAGCATAATTTTCAGAGGTGAATATCAAGGACTACAAAATAATGGACTAAAACATAAAAACACAGATGCAATGTTCATGTTCATACACGTATGTAGCCGTAGTTTTAATAATAATCTTACATGTACATTGATTGTCAATCAATTTACTCATCGAGTTCGGCAGTAAAACAAACAAGGGAAACACTACAAAAATTAAATTTATCCGGTACCTTTGTTTTATTGTTGTTGACTTCATTCACAGTTGTCATCATCGCCTAAAAATAAGTAGCTTTAGTTTGAAGAAAAATAAATCTTGGTCAATCGATCTAACCTGCTGGTGATCGATGCAACCACTGCGTTTACAATTCTTAAAAGCCTTGAGTACGAGTTCTTGAAAAGATTTGTGACCTTCTTTGGGAAAACAGACACTAACGCTTTTCTGTTTATATGGCAAAACCATTTACAATCCGTTTATACCCGTTTAAACGGTTCATGCAAGCGTTTAAATGGTTTGCTTATCCGTTCAAAAAAAGTTGCATCCATTTAACACTTAAATGGAAACGTTTAAACGGTTTGCTTATCCGTTTAAAAAAATTTGCATCCGTTTAACGCTTTAGCGAAAACATTTCAACGGTTTGCTTATCCATATAAAAAAATTTGCATCCATTTAACGCTTTAGCGAAAACGTTTCAACGGTTTGCTTATCCGTTTGATGCTCTAGGGAAAACATTTAAATGGTTTGCTTATCCATTTAAAAAGAAAGCCAGCAGCTGTTTAAGTTAGCTCTGCGAGCAGAACTATCAAACTAATGATCGCTCAATACTCGCGGAACGTAAACTGCAGGACAACGGTATTTTATTTTAGTTCCAACTGATCCGTGTTTATAGAAGGCGAGTAATCGTCGTATCCTTGGACATACGACAAAAAAAAAATATCCGTGCGTACAAACGTATAGCATCGAGAGCCAATGAAGCCATTCATTCCGACCGTGATTCTGCCATCAATCTTGTTCAGAACAGTGCACTTTATCCTGAGATAACACTGTCTTGGTTCCCATGTCATAGTTTTAAATCATTCGTCATAGACAATTTATTTAGCTCAGAAATTTAGGTCATCGCTTGGTGGGATTGTGAAGGGTTATAATCTTTCAGGAGATGTTTATTCTTACCTGTTTTGTAACCAACCAGATCACACAGTCGAACGGCAGGAAGAAGATAAAAATAGCGTGTGCGTGCTCATTTGATTGTGATGTCACTTCCTTGCCTGCCCCGTATTGTTATTTTGATTACCGCTCACTGACGAAACACTCACTCGATAACAGTCTTTTACAACGACCTCAATCTGTTCTGGCTAATAATTTTATGGAATGGAGAGCTTGATTTGGAAGGGATGGAACACTTCGAAAACAGTGACGACCTTTGTGACCTTCTTTGGGAAACAAAAACAAAACGCGAAAACCAGGTAAAAACCTTCACCATTGAATTTAAACTCTGCGCTCAATCAATTAAAACTTTCATTATTGTATAATTATTATCTATTGCTTCTTCTGTTTCCTTATTAAAGAAAAACAGTCTTTGTTTTGCATCAGAGGCTTTGTTATTTTACCAATCAATTGAGAGTTCAGAAACCGAACAC
The DNA here is from genome assembly GCF_042242905.1 of Orbicella faveolata. NCBI lineage: Eukaryota > Metazoa > Cnidaria > Anthozoa > Scleractinia > Merulinidae > Orbicella > Orbicella faveolata. The sequence continues at coordinate 21,866,585 of NW_028301563.1, forward strand.
GTAAAATTTGTTGTGAGTTTGACTGATCGATTACCGCTTAAGCTGGATTGAAAATCTGTTCGAATTCGCTCTGTTTCCTACCCGGCTTATTTTCGTCAATTGAGCAGCTAGCCGTACTTGAGGACAAGAATAGAACTGTTGAAAGAAGGACCACATGGAAAATAATATTCCAAAATAATTTCAGTATACAACTTTATTTATTTCATTAGTAAACGATGGTGTATGTACAATAACTACCTACGTAAGCATCATTTAATTCTCTTACAGCTTAGGTTTGAATGTAATAGAAAGAAAAGTAAATACTAAAGCCAATTTGTCACATAGCATAGCACTGGTCAAGTTCGAAACAATGATCAACTTATGGAAGTGGTGCAACTAAATCTTCAGTTCCAGGCTTGGAAAACTGTCTTATTTCGTGATGTAAGTAGTTTCTCTGTTTGTCACTTAATCCTTCTGGGTTGATCTTCTGCGGAAGAACAGAAGCAGGTGGGATCACAGCACCATCCTTCAGTAAGGCACATGCTTGTTCCGGGGATGTCAAATATTCTCGGCAGTAAACAACACCTGGTTCATCCTTGGAAAATCTGAAATGGTGAAATTTTTTATGTTCACAATTTTTTTGAAATATTGTCCCAGAAAAGTACACCAGTCGTATGCAGGAACTATAACATGGCCATTGTGCGTCGTTACCAGTTGGGCTTTGTTCACTCCTGTGTTGCTTGAGGTGTCCACCATTCGAGCAAGTTCATAAATTGACGAAATGAAACTGACCTTGTGGGCCTTTTTCAGGATTCCGAAGCAACGATCTGGACCAAATTTAGTATGTCCAGCAATTAGGAAAGAGTACTTGATAGACTGGTGAAGTTCAGTGGCAATCCTCCATGCTAAATACCACAAAAAGTAATTGTTTTTATTTTGTCCGGCACAATTGTCAGCATGTAAGTGAATGTCTGTTTTCCCAAGGCCATGACGAGTGAAAAAGTGGTGAACGTAACTAATGGTTGCGTTGGCTCCTTTACCGACTGCACCAGCCTCATCAATCAAATAGTTCACTTGACGCGGTACAGCTTCACACATAACTCCAAAAATCCCACACTTTCTTGGGGTCTTAAAACAGATCGGTCCTGGTTGCATTGGGTTACTTAGAAAGTGCACTTGTTGTGCATAGTCAAAGGAGTAGTGCATTGTGCCATTGAATGAACACGGCCCTTGCGTTTCCTTTAGATTTGTCTCCGCATCTGTTTGACTGAAAGTCATGGCTACATCTGAGCAAGTTTTCCTGTAAAACTCTCTTTTGACCTGGGCACAGTCCAAATGCTCTTGCTGTGCTTTAATACAGTCAGCCTTTTCGTGCTCAGGAAGGTTTGTGGCCCGTACAAGCTTGGTGGTGTTCTGTTGACATGTCAAGCATAGATCGGTCATGGGTTTCGCCAAACAACTTTCAGACAAAACTGATGTAACTAACTGTAACTAACTGCTTGTTCTCCAGAAGCTTTGCAAGTGGCAGTGTAGACGTGCCAAACACTCGTTTTTGTCTCGCTCGGAGACAGCACCTGAACATCTTCCTGCTTGAATCCTGGTATTCTCCCTGGTAGCACAAATGCATTCTCCTCAATGTAATTGGTAAGGAAACGATGAACATTCTCTGTGTTTGACTGTGGAAGGGTGTTACTGGGAAGTGTTTTGGTGTTGCCGTGAGTTCGCGGATGGATACCATATCTCTCATAATGCTCCTTGAGACGACAAAGTCGGTTATAACCGATACCATTAAGGTGAATGAACATTTCTTTGCAGATGGAGACGGACTGAAACTGGTAGGTACACCTGGAACTTCTGCTTCTTTTCGTTCCAATGCAGTTGTTGCCGCTGAAGGCTTGAATGTTTGCTAAAATTATCAAGTCAAGCTCTCCACTTGTCAACTCGAGACAGATATTCAGATTAAATAACACCACTTCTTCTTTAAATTCTCTGGAGCGGGGACCTCCTTTGGAACCACGCAAACAACCACAGCCATTGAGGAGGAATTTTTTCACTCTTTCGATTATTTCGTTCGGAGTTTCTTCTCTTTCTATAATATCAACGTCTTCCATAGTTTGTCACTTTCGTAAAATGCACGCGAGCAAAAGCATCATTTGTTGTCATGGATATTATGCATTCGTAGGGGAGAAAAAAGTAATTACTTAAATGTAGACGCGTGCTTCGCTTTATGTAGGAGGAGTTTTTAATAAAAGCTATTGTTTCGTAATGCCAGTTCGTCTACTTTTCTGCATGATGACCAATAATTTAGCGGGCTTAACAACTATCAAAAAATCTCAGTGATTGGAAAGCTATTCAGTTGTTGTGATAATCATTTGAGAGCCATCTGGCACAAGGTCATGCGAAACAAGAATGCTTAACACTCAAGTTCAACTGAACATATACTAATGAACTTCTGGCCTGGAGTCCCAGTAGGCGTACCTTACACTAATTAACTAATTCATAAATTTGACCAAAGCGCTTGTGTCATAGTGGAGCTCTGTGCTTTATTTTGATCATAAGCATCTCTCTTTTAACGGACCAAACAATAATTGAAAACTCACGGTACTTCAAGAGCAGTTTCGAGACAACAACCTGCTGCCTATTCACTAAAGGTTCAAAGTGGAAAACTGCTTAACTCGGGTTCTACTGGACATATCTGAATAAAATTTATATCACTGTTTACAGAATAGTCCGTAGAATACAGTGATTATCTTTATTTTAAGCGCACGACAGAAAGCAGCGGCCTAAAGCAAGTCCGTGGTATATCAAAATTCCACCAAAGAAACAAAAAAAACCTTCTAAAGCTTGTGAGTCAAAAGATCAATGATGGAAAAAATCTCAACTCAAGTCCCAGTGGGCGTTCCTTACAGTAATTAACTTTATTAATGCAAAATCTGTTTATTTAATGAGCTGTATATAAAAGGGTGCCCAGTGACAGTCAACTGGGAAGGCAAGAAGATACAAGCAGAGATTGTAGCTGTGGATGGTAAGTCTTACAACCTTTCCATTGGTAACGGTTCGCTCAACACATGAAGATTCTGTTCAGTAATTTTTGCATGAGTTCCTCACACATCACACCAAAAATTTCAATTTTAAGCACATTTTGTGTGGTCATTAAGTTTTTACATTTATTGCTGCGTGAACTAACCCTTTTTGTGTCCTTGGTTACAGATAGCGAAGAGGTTCTCATCAAAAAGATGTTGAGTGGTCATCGAAGTTTGTGTCTGCCGCTGAACCCAGCCCAAGTTCCAACCAGTCCAACTTACCAGCCAAAAGGCAGAAAACACACCAGCAGCCAAGGAAAACTCAAGTCGATTCAAGTGTTCATAAGGTACTTATCGTTCATTTGCACTTACAAGGTAATGAGGCTGAACTGATTTGGGTAAAAAGTTTTTTTCCTCTTTGACACCATTTAATTGTCCATTACGTAATAGAAAACTTAGGCTGAATCAAAGCGAATTATATTTCACTCATAGAATTGATTTGGGCTGTGTTTTGAGGAGACCTGGAGCACCCACATCTAATCTTGTCTTACCCATGGCGACGCAGTGCATCAAGTTTTCAACAGGTGCTCACATTTGTAATGAATTATGGTCGTTTCTTGGTCAGTTCGCAAACTTCTGATAGCCAGTTCGCAAACCTCATATATTATGCGTACTCTGAACTGTTACATAAAATTAGTAATAAGAACTTCAGTGTAAGACGATTATATCATCAACAGAAATTCAGACCAAAACAGGCGTATCCAGCCTTATTTTTTTATGGAATGATTCGATGGAACTTATTTCCTGTGAATTCGATTCCCGTTTTTAATGCACTGCTAAACTGATAATTTTTACTGAATTGAAATTTAACGTTCGACATTTAAAATAGTCTGAACCAAAAATTGGTTAAGCACAACTCACACTTTTATTATTCACACTGGGATTACTGAGATGACTGAAAACAGTACACACTTATTAATGTCGCACGTGCGGCACTTAACTTAGAAGGTGGAGACTGTGGAGGCGTTTTCGAAATGACCAGTTACTTTTGTAAGGCATACCATGCATGAATACCGTAAGCTCTCATCCCATGAAATAACTTCTTCCTGGGTTGATTTTCTTCGGGGGGTCTTACATTGGGGATTTCACTGTGTCTTATAACAATGCCGTCATTCCCAGGAAAGTCCAGTGACTAGTGTTGATCCGTATGATGCGTTTCTGGCGGAGCAGAAAAAGCAGGAGGCTGACTGGGAATCAAATCAAGCCAACAAGAAGGCAAAAACCATGCAGACCACAAACAAAGATTTGTAAGAAATAAAGTAGCAGTTAGCCGCCAAGGAAGCTGAATGTGCAACCCTAAAGGGCCAACTCGACAGTCTTCAGTGTGCCAACATTTCTGTTGTGGAAGCTGTGAATAATAAAGTACAGGAAAGCTTCTGCAAGGTAAGTACAGTGATCAAATGTTAAACTGCATTTTCAAAAACATATCAAGAAACAAATTTTAAGAAAGTAACGACAATGGAATGAAGTGAAGCATGAAAGTGTGGGAACTAAAAAGATAGTTTAATGACCCGCAGTTTACACGGTGCGATTTGTCGTCGGAGCACTAATCTTTTGTGTATTTTGACAGCCGATTTTAAGACGCGACCTGTACCTTTAACAATTTGTTCACATGCCCTTTGTTTAGGAGCCGGTTTCATTCAGAGTGTCTGGCCGACTTCAGAAAATCCGTTGCACTGCAACAGATTTTTTTAATTGGACCAATTTTCATTTCCATGAATCAGTCGTTCATCGGCTGTCAAAATCCACATAAGATTTCCGCTCCGAAGCCATCAGGCCGACAAATCGTACCATGTAAACCAGCCTTAAGATTGACATGGTGTAATTGTTGAGTCAAACAGGGTTGTTCTCTCTGAATATGAACAGTCTCTTTTGAGTTGAAAACTGGTAAACTTGTGATCTAAAACACGAAAATAATCTGCAGAACATGATGCGTGACAATGTTCAGAATTCTGCAGATGTTTGAAAATGTGAGAGGCCCTATCACTGGTGGCCAGAAAGCATGCTTTAAGGTCAGTACTATTGCCTCCAAATTGTAGTCAATCTGTGACACTAACACAAATTATATTTCTTCAGGTGATGGAGACATTGGAGGACACACTGTCAGCAATGGAGGACAACATGTCCCTACGACTAAGCAAGATTGAGCACCGCCTGGATTCATTAGAAAAAGTGGTAAGTTGTTGTTCTTTCATGGGATTTGCGTGAGCTTGTCGTAAAATGGATTTTTTTAAAAAATCACACTTGGATATGGAGCATCTTTGCTTTCTCACCCGATCGGGTCATACTGAATTGGACTGGCAACTGAAAACCTACATGTTTACTTCAGAAACGGCTCCATTTAAGGGGCACTGTCACAATATGTTTGCTTAAGACTGTTATAAATTCACGAAATAGTTCCAAAATTTATGTAATAAGAACTTAATTTCAACGATTTTCGAGCCTAACTTGAACTTTTGAAAAACTGACAGCCTGACGCTTTTTCAAAAATCCATATTGCAATCCGTTTCCATCCATGCAATCGTTAGCTGTCCTCACTTCCCAATGGGTTTTAATCATTTATTGGGGCTGCTCTACAAAATAAAACCATTATTGTTCAGCTTCCAATGATTGATATATGTTTTTGAGATTTCCAAACTCATGCTAAAAATGGTGACAGTGTCCCTTTAATGAGGGGGGCCAAAGTGGCCCTGTATTCTGTAGTCGTTCCGCCATTGGTCTGAAACTAACGAGAAAATATTTCCTACTTTCCAGTTCACTGATCCAGTAATGAATTTTGATGCACTTCCTCCGAACGATAACCTGCCGACCATCGACCATGAGGCTTTGGCATCCCTCAGCAATGATCCCATGGAACAGTTTGAACCACTGCCTTCAACCCCACTAGCGCCTACAACACCTGAAACGCTGACACTACCGTCATCCAGTTCTCAGGATGACAAAGAAGTTGGCGAAGACATCATCTGCTCTTTAGTAATGCCGAGCAAATTGACGGGGGTGCGAGAAGTGTTAGAGAAGGAAAAAGAGAGGCACCGGTGGGCCCTTAAGCTTCTGCCTTTCTTTTTTACCTTGGAAGAGCTGAGCAACAGCAACACTGAGGGAACACACAACAAATGGTGGCTTGATGTTACAAAATTTCAAGTGTTAAAGGTGCTAGTTTTCAGCCGATTTCCCCTTGAATCTACCACGGAAAAGGACAAAGTGTGGAAATCAATCAAGGGCAAAATTAATTCTAAGTGTCGCCTTACTAAACAGATAAGTAAGCATGCCGGAGAAAGGGAAAATTAAGAAATTAAAGTTTGTAACTTAATATTGCAACTATTTTGTAACCATGATAGACATCGCTTAGACTTCAAAATTGTTTTCTTTCGTTAGTGTAGTGTAAATAAAGTTGAAATGAATTTATGCTATCTTGTATTTATCGGAATGTGTTTGGCACAATTCAGCCGCGGTGAGCTAGCGCGGCCTGTTAATACCGGGTGTCATGAAAAACTCAGACCCCGAAAACTCAGACCCACCTTAAAAGTTTTATGGTCACGCAATGTTCATAGGTACCAGCCAGAAAGGAGCGAGACATTTATCTTCTCTGGTTTATCGCTGTCTCGTCTGGTGGATACAAAACTGACTACAATTTGAACAACATTATAGCGACTCTGTCTTTCCATTTCTTCGGTAAAAAATTTACCAGCAAATGTCATCAAAGTTTGGGCTGCTATTTTAAACCTTGTTAAGTTTTCACTGTTTGATCAATGCCACAGTGATAAACCGGAGAAGATAAACATCTTGCACCTGGGCTATGAATTTAAGGTGATTCCTCTGAAATAAAAGTGACAATAGATTTTTGTTCAAACTTTGTCCACTGAATATTTGTCATATGAGAACTTCAATTTTGAAATAAAAAAGGGGGGTGCCCATGCTCATTAAGGAGCAGTGAGGCATTGAAAATGCCTCATTTTGGCATTATTTAATGCTTATTTTAAGAACACATTCCCAGTAATTGTAACATCTTTTTGAGCCTGGACTCATAAGAACACGCATTAAACTACAGTCAATACAATGTGTCAGACACAAATAAACGTTTTAAGTTTGATTCTGACAGAAAGCTAAATCCTTGATTAAAAATTTGAACCAAATTTCTTGATGTGGTTACCAACTGCAAAATAGAAAAGACCACAGTGTATCTACTATTTTTCTTATTTATTCAATTTTCAGCAATAGAAATTAGATCAGTCTTTTCTCACGCAAAGCTTATGATTACTTGATTACAATGACTGGAAAAAAATTATGGTGCCTGTGCTCGTTGGTGAGCTAGAGCCATTTTTCAACTGACAGAGCTCAATATCAAGGCAAATCCATCATGTTTTCAATGTGCGTGTGCACGAGCGCGCGCTAATGACGCCATAAATTATGCACAGTAAGGATGCACAATGCAAATGTGAGGAATGACCTTAACTTAGCAAGAATCTGGTGAATAGCCACAAGGACGCCGATACTGCCGTCAAGTTTTTATTGTGGTGCATTCTGTTTCGATAGCTATGGTTGAAACAAAAAGGTCCAAAATTTGTAATCTTGAAACTTCAAAATTTCTTTAGAAAGCAAATCATTTCTCGCCTATTGCATTATTTGACCCTGACGCGTCTCGGCTCCTCACAAGGTCATGGCATTTGCAGTTCATTGTGTATTCAAATTTGTTTTGTGCAACTTCAAACCAAAACAACAATGAACAAAGAAGGAGATTGTGATTAAAACCTGGAGTCTCAATTTGCGATGGTTATTATTACAGGTTTCGTGACAGTATAAAAAGTTAATAATAAAGTGTATTATCGTTTGTCTCACGATGTAGTCACTTGAGATGTAGATCGCGACGTTTCAACTGCTTACTGCTAGTCTTCTTCAGGCGATAAGGTCGACTGATTGCACGGTATCATTTATATCACAAAGGTCGGCTGTGATTGGTGCATTTCGATCCTCCTATTGTTCCATTATTCCGGCGAGTAGCTGTTCCCTCAGTGGTCCGCTGTTGTACCATTCTCCTGTTGTTGTGTTTCTTGATCGTGGGTATCCATGCTTCAGGAATTTCAATTCCACTATCCCTGTTGATGTTGTTAGGGTGAAGTCTTATGTGAATAGCTTCCTTGACCCTACGTGTGTACCAGTGAGGATCTCAATCAATAAACTTGACCTCATTCCAGATAGGATAGTGGCCGGTCTCGTGGGTGTGTTCAGAAACGGCGGAGGTCTGGGTTCGGGCGAGTCGTATATCCCTGTCGTGTTCTTTGATCCTCTCCTGCATAGATCTCCCTGTTTCCCCGATGTAGACTTTGCCACACTCACAGGGAATCCTGTAGACAACACCATCTTGTTTAGCCGGGTTGACGGTGTCCTTTGGTCGCACTAAGTGTGACCGAAGTGTCGTGTCGGACTTAAAGACGGTGCGAATGCCTTGTTGTTCTAGGCAGTGGCGGAGAGACTCCGAAACTCCTTGGACATAAGGTAAAACGGCGGTGGATTTAAATTCCGTGACAGGCTCTCTTCTTGGGGTTGTTCGTGCCTTTGTGATCTTCTGTACAAAAGAGGAGGGATATCCATTAGAAACAAGTACAGATGACAGATGTTTCTTCTCTCCAGCGATTACTGATGGTTTGGTGACGAGACGTTTAGCCCGGTCGTACAGACACTTCACAATACCGCGCTGTACTGAACGAGGGTGGTGTGAATCATATGCTAGGTACTGATCAGTATGTGTTGGTTTCCTGTAGACACTGGTGGTAAGGCGGCCATCAGGTTCTCTGTAAACTGACGTGTCGAGAAAGGCGATCTTGTTGTTGTTCTCGATCTCCATGGTGAAACGGATTGATGGTTGTTGACTGTTCAGGTGTTGCAGGAAGACGTCAACTCTATCCCGATCCAGGATGGTGAAAGTATCATCTATGTAGCGTTTCCAGATCTTAGGCTTGCAAGGTGCGGACTCTATTGCTTGTTCTTCAAATATCTCCATGTAGAGATTAGCAATAACTGCGGATACAGGGCTCCCCATGGCTGTGCCGTCTCGTTGTTCGTAAATCAATCCGTTGTACTGGAAGTACGTAGATCTTAATACGAAATTCAAGAGGTCCGTGATTTGAACTGGTTTAAGTGTCGTGCGGTCAGCCAGGCCTGCGTCGTTCTCCATTTTTTGTAGCGTGGCTTGTACGGCGCCCTTTATCGGTACGTTGGTAAACAGTGACTCTACGTCGAAAGACACCATGATCTCGTGGTCCTGGATCTCTTCACTGGCGATGGTGGAGGCGAAGTCAGTTGAGTTCTTCACTGTGAAGTTCGAGTTACCTGCAAGAGGAGATAATACGTTAGCCAAGAAAGCAGACAGGTCGTATGCAAAGGTGTTGACACACGACACAATTGGCCTAAGCGGTGTGTCGGCCTTGTGGATCTTCGGCAAACCATAGATCCTAGGTGGTTGTTTGTGCCGAGGTCTGATCTTATTATAAACCGCCTCTGATATGTGTCCACTCCGTTTCAGAGTTAGCAGCTTCTCAGATAGCTTCCGGGTCAAGCGGTCTGTCGGATCTTTGTTGAGCAGCTGGTACGGTCCGGAATCAATTAGCGCTGACATTTTTGCGTGGTATGTGTCAGCGTCCAGGATTACGCTAGCGTGTCCTTTGTCGGCCGGAAGGACCATGATTGAGTTGTCCTCTTTTAAGCTTTTAAGAGCCTCCTGCTGTTCCTTCGTGATGTTGGGCGTGGGTGGTTGTGCCTGTTGAAGGATGGTGTTGACGGATCTCCTGACTGTGTCTGCTCGCTCCGCATCTAGTGGCCTGACTGCTGACTCAATTTTGGCGATGATCTCGGTGGCTGGGACGCTCGTAGGAGTCACGGCGAAATTTAGACCTTTCTTCAGTAGGGACACCAGCTTCGTTAAGGGTCCTGGATGACAAGTTGATAACCCACTTTGTTTTGTCAACAAAAGTTGTAGGAGAAACAGAAGACTGTTTCTCGCAAAAGTTTCTCAAACTTGCGCTGTTGACGGTCTTTGGTGGTATTAAAGACTCGCTGGGTAGTGGATTTAACCTTGTCGAGTACCTCTGCAGCATCATCCGCAGAAAGAGCAGATGTTATGCTCTGTGCTGTTGATTCGGCTTCTTTCTTCGTATCTGCCTTGGCTCTCTGCGTCAGTCTGATTCTTTCCCTCAGGAATCTCATGGATGCTAGTTCAGCGACTCTGCGTGCGCCTCTGGTGGGAACTGGCGGCCGAACTTGCAGATCTCTTGGAACAATGTGGTTCTTAATACACCTTGTGAGAAAGGTGAGATGGTTGGTATAGCGTGCGAGCTTGCGAGAGCAACGCTCATGTCGACGAATCAACCTTAGGGCTGTGCGCCCATATTTCTGGTCAATGTCGAGGAAAAGGTTGTTATTCATCGTGGTAGATGCAATAATAAAGTGTATTATCGTTTGTCTCACGATGTAGTCACTAGGTTATCAACTTGTAGGTTATCAGCTTGTCATCCAGGACCCTTAACGAAGCTGAGGTGTCCCTACTGAAGAAAGGTCTAAATTTCGCCGTGACTCCTACGAGCGTCCCAGCCACCAAGATCATCGCCAAAATTGAGTCAGCAGTCAGGCCACTAGATGCAGAGCGAGCAGACACAGTCAGGAGATCCGTCAACACCATCCTTCAACAGGCACAACCACCCACGCCCAACATCACGAAGGAACAGCAGGAGGCTCTTAAAAGCTTAAAAGAGGACAACTCAATCATGGTCCTTCCAGCCGACAAAGGACACGCTAGCGTAATCCTGGACGCTGACACATACCACGCAAAAATGTCAGCGCTAATTGATTCCGGACCGTACCAGCTGCTCAACAAAGATCCGACAGACCGCTTGACCCGGAAGCTATCTGAGAAGCTGCTAACTCTGAAACGGAGTGGACACATATCAGAGGCGGTTTATAATAAGATCAGACCTCGGCACAAACAACCACCTAGGATCTATGGTTTGCCGAAGATCCACAAGGCCGACACACCGCTTAGGCCAATTGTGTCGTGTGTCAACACCTTTGCATACGACCTGTCTGCTTTCTTGGCTAACGTATTATCTCCTCTTGCAGGTAACTCGAACTTCACAGTGAAGAACTCAACTGACTTCGCCTCCACCATCGCCATTGAAGAGATCCAGGACCACGAGATCATGGTGTCTTTCGACGTAGAGTCACTGTTTACCAACGTACCGATAAAGGGCGCCGTACAAGCCACGCTACAAAAAATGGAGAACGACGCAGGCCTGGCTGACCGCACGACAATTACACCAGTTCAAATCGTGGACCTCTTGAATTTCGTATTAAGATCTACGTACTTCCAGTACAATGGATCGATTTACGAACAACAAGACGGCACAGCCATGGGGAGCCCTGTATCCGCGGTTATTCCTAATCTCTACATGGAGATATTTGAAGAACAAGCAATAGAGTCCGCACCTTGCAAGCCTAAGATCTGGAAACGCTACGTAGATGATACTTTCACCATCCTGGATCGGGATAGAGTTGACGTCTTCCTGCAACACCTGAACAGTCAACAACCATCAATCCGTTTCACCATGGAGATCGAGAACAACAACAAGATCGCCTTTCTCGACACGTCAGTTTACAGAGAACCTGATGGCCGCCTTACCACCAGTGTCTACAGGAAACCAACACATACTGATCAGTACCTAGCATATGATTCACACCACCCTCGTTCAGTGAAGCGCGGTATTGTGAAGTGTCTGTACGACCGGGTTAAACGTCTCGTCACTAAACCATCAGTAATCGCTGGAGAGAAGAAACATCTGTCATCTGTACTTGTTTCTAATGGATATCCCTCCTCTTTTGTACAGAAGATCACAAAGGCACGAACAACCCCAAGAAGAGAGCCTGTCGCGGAATTTAAATCCACCGCCGTTTTACCTTATGTCCAAGGAGTTTCGGAGTCTCTCCGCCACTGCCTAGAACAACAAGGCATTCGCACCGTCTTTAAGTCCGACACGACACTTCGGTCACACTTAGTGCGACCAAAGGACACCGTCAACCCGGCTAAACAAGATGGTGTTGTCTACAGGATTCCCTGTGAGTGCGGCAAAGTCTACATCGGGGAAACAGGGAGATCTATGCAGGAGAGGATCAAAGAACACGACAGGGATATACGACTCGCCCGAACCCAGACCTCCGCCGTTTCTGAACACACCCACGAGACCGGCCACTATCCTATCTGGAATGAGGTCAAGTTTATTGATTGAGATCCTCACTGGTACACACGTAGGGTCAAGGAAGCTATTCACATAAGACTTCACCCTAACAACATCAACAGGGATAGTGGAATTGAAATTCCTGAAGCATGGATACCCACGATCAAGAAACACAACAACAGGAGAACGGTACAACAGCGGACCACTGAGGGAACAGCTACTCGCCGGAATAATGGAACAATAGGAGGATCGAAATGCACCAATCACAGCCGACCTTTGTGATATAAATGATACCGTGCAATCAGTCGACCTTATCGCCTGAAGAAGACTAGCAGTAAGCAGTCGAAACGTCGTAATCTACATCTCAAGTGACTACATCGTGAGACAAACGATAATACACTTTATTATTGCATCTACCACGATGAATAACAACAACCTTTTCCTCGACATATAAAAAGTTAGTTGCACCTGTTGAACGCATGTATTGAAAAATTTTCTTGTCAACGATGTTATGTATAATTTGCTTCCAGAGGTTACAGTTTTTGTTATTTTAATGTTTCTTGCACTAGCTGTTCAGGTTGAGATATTAGCAGCGAAACTGTTCTTTGTAAATTGCGCTTAAATCAACAAAATAATGTCAGAGAAGAGAATCAACATAAAGTCGCACGAAAGCGGCAAAAGTTTGCCCAGAAATAGAATGCACAAGCGAGAAAGCAAGCGAACAAATGAATTTTGAAGTAACCCGACTAAAGTTCATCAGATACGACAGTACTTTCTTCGTTCGCAGAATGTATCCTTAACAATCTACAGTTTTTATGCTCCATGGTTGCGCTCAAAGATATCCGTTTAACATTGTAAGACTGCTAGTTTTTCCTGAAATGATCTCGCTGACTCATCCGTTCAACCATTTAAGCTGTCTGTTTGTGAACTTTGGTTAACCGTTCAACCATTTAAGCTGTCCGTTTGTGGACTTTAGTTGACCGTTTAACGGTTCAAGCTATCCATTTTTGGACTTTGGTCAACCATTTAATGTTTCAAGCTAACCGTTTGTTTTTTTGGTTGACCGTTTAACACTTTAAGCTATCCGTTTTCTGACTTTGGTCAACCGTTTAAATTTTTTGCTATCCGTTTAAACGGTTATGGAAACCATTTAAACGCTTGAGTTAGCTGTTTAGTATCCATTTAGAACCATTTTTCTTGACCGTTTAACGAAAAAGCGTTAGTGTCAGTTTTCCCAAAGAAGGTCACATTTTTGGTCCAAGGGCGACAGCAGTCATTGTGAAAATTCTCCATCCTTTCAAGTATCCTAGACCTGGAGTGATGTCTTTCAAATAAAAGTAAACTTTATTCACCAACTGTCTGCTATGTTTACTTGTCGAAATGGCAAAGATGGTGAGCTTAGTAACTGAGCTCTAGTGGGGTGAATATAGCGTCATGTGATGAGCTTTTGAGCCAATCAGAATGTCCAATTCTTATATTCACCTCTGGAAATTGTACTAAGAAATTTTATTTCTGTTATCAGGCATAATTCTGAGGCCATGATTCATATGGGACTATCTCTTTTAACTGTTGCACTTGAGTCTGGTTCTCACCACATTGGAACTTTTCCATCACTCATGAACTTTGTCAAGGATGACTTGTGCAAAAATCTCTTCTGGGTAGGTAGACCTCAGGGAATGATCAATTCCCAGTATTTTTATCTTGGCCCATTCCAATGCTTCATAAAAATTGAATAAATGCAGCAAAGGTGAAATGTTGAGATGAGTGTGGGCAAAGAAAATATCTGAGTCCCTGACAGGATTCAAACCCATGACCTCCTAGATAGAGGTTGGGCACTCTTACCACTGAGCGACACACATCACTGAGCTGTAAACTTACCATCTTCCATTATTTACACATGACACTTTCAACATTGCTGATCCTAACAGTTGCAGGACGCATGTCACATATGCACGTAGTAAAATTGCTTGGCTCACCAAGAGACTCTTTGTAGCTCAGTGGCAACATTTCATTTATTTCAAAGATCTTTCTATCAGCTTGAGACAGTTACCTCTCAAACTCATTAATAATTCATCAAATTAAAACAGAGAAAATCACAACTGAGAAGGAGGTTTGGATACCTGGTCTTAATTAGCATAGAGTTTGACAATTTTCCTTCTTTGTTTACTCCTTAGTTTTTGTTTCGATTGATCAAACACTCCAGACAGTGTTTCATCAGCTATCCAAACACCTTGACTTTCATCAAAAATACTCCGCTGCATGTCATATTTTCAAGTCTCTTCTCGGTGTTTGGATATCCTGATGAAACACTCTCTCTCATGTTTGATATAAACGAAACCAACTGGCCTAGGGTGAGATAAATCTTAAAATGCTGAACATTGCTGCATCACTCATTAAACATCATTGTACACCTTGTACAGTATGACATGTATGTATTTAAGTTTATCTCATAAATAAATTACTATTATATTGAACAATATTGCATTGTTTTTCCTCAGCTTGTCCAGTGTGATTTTCTTGGTTTGTTTACCATGGCTTTGAGAGTGTGCTTCCTCTTGTTTGAAGGCCTTCGAGCTCACTTGAAATTCCAAATGGAGGTTTGTTCAAAATATAACTAACATAATTTTGCTACCTCCCTTTGATTATTCCCCCCTGGAAACAACCATAACAGCAAAACTGTGTCTAGTTTGTTCAGGTCTTCTAGTGCTTAATTTCTTAAACAGAGAGAAAATCACATCTGATCCTGTGCATGATCCATCATAACTTGTGTCACAGGTAGTCCACAACATGAGAAGTGAACATGACTGTACATAGCTGTACAAAAGTCATTTCCGAAAGTTAGATTGAATGATTTAACTGGTTATAAAATTGTACATAATGTTGGAAATAATATAGTTTATTACATAGACTTGAGTGTCATACTGGAAAATACACCTCTCATAAAATTCATACAAAACTACATCCAGGACCCAAGTGGTGTATTTTCCTAGTGAAGAAATTGATGATGTTATTTCCCACTTTTTCATGGTTGTACAGAGTCAGTTTGTCTATATTAATATTGAGAAAAATGTTACACAGTGGCTTGCAGATATGAATATATGTTTAAAACAATATTTCACCACTCGAAAATAAGATTCATATCTTCGTGCTGCCATGTATTGTCCTCCACATAATTTCAACTTATAATGTACCACAAATGAAGCCTTTTTGTTCAAAGTTTGGTGATTTCTGGTAGCATCAAAACTGAACTGAGATCACTTTCCTCCCTTGCCTTACTACGAGTGGTATGCCACAGGTGGTATGCCCACAGTCATTGCTGTATGTTGTGGTGGTGTTGCTGATAACATGATAGCATAACACATTGTTAAGTCTTGTACATTACTGTAACTGAAGAGAATTGATTTGCATTTCAGTAAGGTGACTTTGGCAAAAATCATGGTCAAATGTAACTTCTCTCCACCCTGTGGTGACTGTGTTGTTCCAAAAAATATCCATACCCACACTATGGAGGGAATTGGAAATTCTAAATGGGTGGGGGGGTCAAAGACCTAGGCAATTCCAGAAGGGATGGGGGTTGAACGGTCGCTTTAGTTTCCAGATGTCCTTCAATTCAATACAGATTCAAATATCGATCTAGTTGTTTAAAAATCCTTTCTTACCTACTAGTAGATCTTTCACATGAAAAAATAGCAGCTTGAATACTTGTATTTGAATCACATTATATTTGAAATAAATTTTCTTTCTTCAAAAAGCACTTTGGAAGCTAGCAAGTGTGAAGAACATGCTGTTTTGTGGAAATCGCCGCCATTACTTGTTACCATGTCGTCCCATGTTGTCCCATCAGATTGGTCCAAAGCCCTCATTACTGCAGTCTTTTAGAAAGAAAACAAATCAGATCCATCCAACTATCACCCAATTTCGCTGACTTCTATCTGCTGTAAAGTAATGGAACACATTGTTCTTAGCCATATGGCTAAACACTTATCTAGTAACAACATTTTGATCAACGAGCAACATGGTTTCAGACAGCGGTTTTCTTGTGAAACTCAACTGATATCAGCTATACACGATTGGGCCAAGTCAATCAACACTTGCAGCCAAACCGACGTCATACTGCTTGATTTCTCTAAAGCATTTGATTCTGTCCCCCACCAAAGACTTCTAATGAAGCTCGACTACTATGGTATTCGTGGGAACATGCTTATGTGGATTAAAGCTTTTCTGTCAAACCGCTCCCAATCAGTCTCAGTAAATGGCATTCAGTCTTCTTCCAAACCAGTGCTCTCCGGGGTCCCACAAGACTCAATTTTGGGCCCTGTATTATTTTTACTATATATAAATGACATCTCTTCTTCTGTAAAGTCACGTCTACGCCTCTTTGCAGATGATTGCATCCTTTATAGTGAAATCCGTGAAGTACAGGACTGTTGGGCTCTGCAGGATGATCTTGAACAATTGTCACTCTGGTCAAACACTTGGCAACTTAACTTTAATGTCAAGAAGTGTTATCAACTTGGTATAATGTGCAAGAAAATTCTAACTATGTTCCAATATTCATTGGCTGGCCAGCCCATTTCTAGAGTTTCCTCAGCCCAGTACCTTGGAGTCACCGTGACAGACAATCTGTCCTGGAACGAGCATAACAACAGATCTGTAAATAGGCAAATTCTACTCTTGGGCTTCTGCGTCGTATTCTAAGTGGTTGTGATACTAAAGTCAAAGATACGGCCTATCGCACGCTAGTCCGCCCAAAACTCAAATATGCTTGTTGTGCTTGGAACCCTTTCACCAAACAGAACATCACTCAAATAGAGATGGTTCAACACCGAGCAGCAAGACTTGTATTAAATGACTATTCAAGATTTAGCCATGTTACTCCAATGATCAAACATCTTTGTTGGGACTCCCTTGAAGATCGTCGACTCCTCTTTCAAACTACTATGTTCTACAAGATCTTAATGGGACATGTTGGTATTAGCTTTCCTCCTGAAGTCCACGAAATAACAAGGGCCACCAGATTACTGAACAGTCGTCCTTTCCAACAAATCCGTGTATCAAATGATGTCTATAAGTTTTCCTTTTATCCAAGGACAATAGTAGCATGGAACAATTTACCTATTTATGAAGATGTTAATATAAATAATTTTAAGACTATTGCTCTCGCAGCCATTAAATCTTTTGTATAATGTATATTCAGATGTCTTAACTTATCTTGACGAGATTATACTTAATCTATTTTATTTTATCTTTTACTAACTTATAATTTTACTGTATATATACATATTGTAATTATTTATTACGTGCTTTTTTCATGTTATTTTAAACTCCTAGTATAGTTCCGCTGTTTAAGGAGTATACTTATTAAAGATTAAAGAAGATAAAAGACCAGTCTACATAGGTATAGGTCAGTGGTCATCATGACGGGAAGACGTGTTCCTAATCGCTCGTCGATTTTAGCGATTTTTCTCCTGACAGCAGCTTTCCAAGCGATCTTTGACAACGGAAAAAGCAATAGAGACCCATTAAAACGGTCTATCGACAACATCCAAGTATCAGTTTCTCATAGCGGAGGCCCCACCCTCAGTGAAAAGATCGTATGGCTGACAAATGACGGCCGCCATCTTGGTTTGACTTGAATGCGAAGGAAGACATACTTATCTGCAAGAATAAAATACTACCCAAACATGATGGCGAGTCTACGGTTGACCAGGCTGATCATCGCTGGAGATATCTGCCCAAATCCAGGACCAAAACGTGCCGAAACCAGCAAGTTAAACTGCAACATTTGTAGTAAAACTGTCGCTATTAATCACCGAGTTCTTCAATGTGATAATTGTCAAATGTGGTTCCATATTAAATGCGGTGGCGTTGTGGTGAAAGACTTCCATCTGATTCAAGCAGTAGGAAAGCAATGGACTTCCCGAAGATGCATCCTTACCTTTCTTCCACTTGACATAAGCTTTCAATCAACAAACAATTCCTTTAATTCTGACAATGCAGACGTATCATTATCAGCATGGGAAACAGAGAAAGATCCACTTCAGGACCTAATTAACATAAAGCTGGCACATAATAACCAACCACTACTGTACCATCTGAACATCAACAGCCTTCAAAACAAATTTGAAGAACTTAAGCTGATTAATGATAAACTCAAAGCAGGGATCATTGTCTTAACAGAAACCAAGATCGATTCTTCCTACATGGATACGCAGTTTAGTCTACCAAACTATTGCATATATCGTCAGGACAGAGCGAAGGGTGGAGGAGGAGTGCTCACTTTCATAGCAACACAAATACCATCTAAAAAACTTAAGCCACCAAGGGTATTTAAGTCTATAGAGGTGTTGGCCATCAAGTTGGAGCTAAATAACACTAATACAATTTTACTGGGAATGTATAGACCACCACATTGCAGAGGTGCCAACTACTATTCAGTATTGGAAGAAGAGCTGAACGATTGTCTTTCCTGGGCCACAATACAATGCTCCACAGTCATCATCATGGGTGACCTAAATCTAGACAAGCTAAAAGTAAATGAAAGAGACGCAAAGCTGCTAAAAGACCTAGAGGAAGTTTTTGAATTAACATGCTTAATCACAGAGCCAACACGGATTACAGCCTCTTCGCAGACTCTTTTAGACGTCATTTTAACAAACCAACCAGATCTCTTCAAAACTGCTGGAGTCATTAACATCGGCTTGAGCGATCACTGCATGGTATATGGCTTCCTCAAGGAAGCTGTTAAAGAACATTCAGCTGCCGTCATAAATTGCAGAAGTATCAAGAATCTAGACATAAATGAATTTACAAGGGATTTAACAGATGCAGTATCGATCAAACAACACTCAACTAGTGTTGGTGAGCAGTATGATAACTGGTACACTGAATTGATGAGAATCGTTGATAAACACCTACCTCTGAAGAGAATAAAAGTCTGAAAAAGAGACAAGTGAATGGAAAAAAGCGATACGGAAAAAAAGGATGTACACAAAGAAATTCAGCAAAAACAAAACCAAAGAAAACCTAGAGCTGATGAAAACATGGCGTAATAGAGCAACATTACTAAGAAGGAGGGCGATAAAGGAATATTGGAACGCAATTTCCATAGATATGAACAACAATCCCAGGAAGTTCTACAACACCTTTACCCCATTTCTGAATTCAAAGACAAAGGATAACAGTGCAATTTCCCTTAATATCCGAGGAGTGATACAGCAAGATCAGGGGCTTGTAGCACAAGAATTTACAAACTACTTTTGTTCTATATGCATTTAAGCTGTTGGGCGTGATAATTGACAAGGATCTTAACTTTCCGGAACATATATCGCAGGTTTGCTTGAAGACTAGCAAAATGATTGGCGTCCTACGAAGGCTGAAATATCTCATCCCTATACATGCAAAATTACGGATCTATAAGACTGCAGTCTTACCTCATCTAACATGCTGTAGCTTGGTGTGGCATTTCTGCCATGCAAGCGACACAAGGAAACTGGAGAGGATCAATGAGAGAGGACTCCATACAGTATTCTGCGATTGGGTCTCCTCCTATAGTGACCTAATACGCGCGGGGATGACAAGCTTGTACAACAAACGATTGCAAGAGATCGGAATTTTCATGTTTAAAGTGAAACATAGATTACTGCCTAGCAACGTACTAGAGCTTTTTCCTAGATCACCCTCGAGCTACAGCTTAAGGAACTCAGATTTTTACATACCAAGAGTAAGAACTGTTAAGTACGGGAAACATTCCCTTCGCTTCCTTGGGCCATTGATGTGGTCGAAGTTAGACAATAGGGACAAGAAAGAAATGTCTTTGCAGCGATTTAAGGCGAACATCAGGGGAAGGGACCTCAGTGGACTTGTCGGAGGCGACACATGCAAAGGGTATCACCTTTGCAACTCTTGAGCCGTAAACACTAGTTATAAGTATTATAAATATAGGTTCGATATTCCATATTCTAAAGTAGTATCTTAACTGTAGGAATTAGATGTAAATACAAAGAGTGTGCGAAAATGTAGTATAATTTAATGTAAATAGACAGGAATCGTTTTTATATCGTTTTTAAGCTTAAGGCTAGCTAGAAGACTAGACACTAAAATAAAGTTATTATTATTATTATTATTATTATTATTATTATTATTATTATTATTATTATTATTATTATTGTAGAGTCACCTTGTGGATCAAAAAGCACTGGTGACTAGCCTAGTTTGTTTTCATTGGTCTTGGAAGCTGTCAAGTGGCAGTCAATTTCTTTTGTGAAAATTAGTTTCTTTATAAGGGTAGAAATGATCTTATGATTTCACAAACTTAAGAATTTCTTATTCATGTTTATCTCCATCCATTTCTATGTAATTTTGCTGTAAAATTGATTTTCCTCGCGGGTGTTTTAATGATTGTGTTCACTATAAAAGTTTGGTGTCAGTTTCATCCACACTCATGTTATCAGTCCTTCAACCGAAATTGTACCACATTTACAAAAGGACTTAGTGATCTAGGAAGGTAATTTGACAAGTTACCATTTCATTAACCGCATGGCCTTGGGCTGAGTGCAGTTCATGTTCTACCCTTGGTTTATTATTTTTATTTTTGTCAGTGACCAGACCCAAACTTCCTCCTGGCCAAATTTTGAATAACACAACCTGTGATGTTTATTCACCAAAAGCTGGTGAAACATTAATACAGGGACAATGTTACGGATATTGTTTTCT
Source organism: Orbicella faveolata (assembly GCF_042242905.1). Taxonomy (NCBI): domain Eukaryota; kingdom Metazoa; phylum Cnidaria; class Anthozoa; order Scleractinia; family Merulinidae; genus Orbicella; species Orbicella faveolata. Next base: position 21,887,583 of record NW_028301563.1, read on the forward strand.
TTATTTGTGTGTAAAATATATTTTCTTTTGGTTTTATCAAAGCATTAGATTCAAAGGGAATCATAAATACGCTAAAAAAGGTATTACAAATGTGCTGACGTTGCAGCTTTCACTTTCGCTATGTGACAAATAAGATTGTGTTTACTTTGCAAGTTTATTTCTCCAGAAGCAACGTTCATTAATTTATTTGCAATTCTACGAACATTTCTTGTGGGTTTAGCCGGCAAATGAAGTGAATTCTTTGGCTAGCATCAAAGTTTGGAAAGCAAGAACTGGTTTTAGACTTATAAAATTTGTCTTGTATCGACCGCCATGTTTTCCCGCGCATGAGGAGTAAAGACCCTTCCCGGCATGCATTGCGATTACATTCTGCGGTTTTCCTAGCAGCGTCTTTATAAAGCGAAACAAAAACCAGCGGCAAAAATACAGGAACACGTTTTTCTATTACATTGAAGACCACATGCAAAAATTCAGCTAATTTGGAGCAAAAAAAAGAAAAGCAACCAAAATCGTCACTGATCCCCTTTTATGACTTAGCTTCTTCATTTTGTTGCTGATCATGAATACTTGCATAGGCTTCTGATAGTAATTTTATTATTCAATTCCAAAGCGATTTGTTCTTTTTCTTGACTGAGATTGTGGACTACAGGAGCTGTTATTGGGTACCATTAATTAATTTTGCTATGAATAAATTATACCAAGAAATATAAGTAAGCTATGAGTAAGTTATATTATGTACGTGTATTTTGTCTGCACTACACAACCAAACGCACTCAAAGATTATGAGGCATAGGTACATTTGTCAGAAAAAGCCAGCATATCCAAGACATGTTGTGATTGACACATCAATCCTTCGTAGGAAAAAAGATGGCAACTGGTACATTTACCCATAGTTCTTAGCGCATGAAAACCTTAACAACGTTGATAAAAACGTACAGAAACTTCATAAAATCTTCAAACCTAGGCTACTCAATGTCCTTAGAACAATGACAAATGTTATAAAAATTTGGCTTTCTTTGTGCCTTATAGGCTGTGTTATGATTGCAAGGCATTGTAGTAAAATGGACAGCCGCCATCTTTTTTACTACGGTGGATTAAAGATAATTTACAGCAAAATGGATAAACAATACATCAATATCCTACATGCACCAAAGCTGGACATGGGGTTATAAGGCAATCATTTAAACAACAGATTGAAATAATTTATAAATTAGAGAACACTATTTGTACAACACTAGGGAACAAATTAACCTTATTGGACGTTGCGAATGGCAAGGCTGTTGGTAGAATGTCGCAAATTTTTCAACTCTTTCTTTCTGCAAAAATACCAGTCCTGCAAGTTTGCTTGAGACCCAGTTCTCCATTTCGTGTTGGCAAAATACTAGTTTATGCCATGCCCAATGCAGGTTGTCACAAAATTGATTTAAGAGCAACATAAACCAAGCACAATAGATATCATTTTTAAGCCAAAAAAGCAATTATTTAACCAACCCATGACATGATGAGTAAATTATCTCTAGGAAAAACTGATTAACTTACATGTAACAGACACTTTAATTAGTTAATACATGTATCATAGGTGTTTCTTAATAATGTAATACAGTGTATCTGTCACACTGTTGCAGCTATGATATTACGACACACAGTATGGCTTGCAGAACTCAACTTCCAAGTCAGTTTGTTCAATGAACTTAGTGCAGAAATTATTATGGCATCAAGTTGTCTTTAAATATAGAGAAACCAAACAAAGCATTACAATCTTAAGTAATAAATTATTGAACTCTTTTACATGTATGTACAATGTATGTTCCATTAATACTGGGGATCTCTCAGAAGCTGCATCTATGATTATTTAATTTGCTCCCAGTGCATTTTTTATGGAACTTTTCACACATTAATATCTCTGTCATAATAGTGGTCTCTGTGTTCTACAACAATTAGTACACAAGAAAAATACACTCAGTAAGATATTGTTTGCAATAAAAATCAATCCCTATATGCAATCTTAAGGACCTTGAATTTATATTTCTTTAGAAATATCTCTCCTGGCCATGGTTGCTTTGAAAATCTTTGATGTTTTAATCCAGGCTGCCCATAATTATGTACACCGTTCGTATATTGACTGACAGGAACAGGGATGTAATCATACTGTATATAGCTGCTACTTGAACACCACTGATTATACAAAGACATATCAATTATAATTTATAACCAACAGATGACATTCCTTTCATTGATATACAGAGTACTTCATTGTTAGTTGTTTACTGAGTGTCTACAGTAGTGAATCAAATGCTAGGGGGATGGTACCAAAACTTTCACAGTGGCAGGCTCTGCCCTGAGATGTAAAGCAAACATATATAACTGTTATGAACTTGGCGACTTGCTTTCGAGAGCACCTGCAATTTGCTTTAAACAAGAAACTGGAATATTGCAGTACAACAATGTGCACAGTCCCAATCAAAGGGCCATCCAGGCTGAAAATTAGACTTGGTCAGGATAAATACTGATGTTCTCGTTGACTTAATCTGAATGTACAGTTCCAGAAGATATACACACCCAACATCCATACATGGTCAGTCATTAGAAATTCCAAAGTAACAGGAGGAGGGAGCCCTTAAAGAAAAAACCTCTATGTGGGGTATGAATCTTTTCTTGAAGAAAACAATGTCTGAGAAATCGTTAATTACAAAATAATGATTAAGAAATATCTTACCTGGTAATTCCAACTTTCAGAAAATTTTGTAATCTAGACTGTCTGGCCAGTTCATATATTTGACAAGTTGACACTGGACATGTTTGTAAATTTGTGTGCTTCAACATCACATTACTATGTAGTAGCATTGGTGAACTAAAAACAGCATAATTTGGTTAATTAATATACACTGTACATTATTAGGTTGAATATTGGTCTAGATCGTTGCACACCAACAGATACAGAAACTATTGGCAGCTGAATCATAACAAGTGAAAAACCGTGCATGGGACATTTGCATGTACATGTAACAGCCCTCCACCTCAGAACCATCACAGATATGATATATTTTTAAACTCTCTGAAATTTCAGATTATTCAAGATTAACATGCACGTACATCATTAAGGGCAACCCTAAAACACTGAAACCGGAAACCGTAATCCAGAACCGGAAACCAGAATCCAGAATCCAGATATTATGAATGATGATAGAAATAATTCACTTCAGCAATGTCTAATAAATAAATATGGGGAAAAATTATTTTGCTTTTAGTTATTTATTTTCTTGGCTTTACTTCAGCCACAAGCTGTAATTGCTAAAACATTATTGACTAGTTCTGAACAACCCTTAGCTATACATCTTGCCTGACTGTTCAAAAGCTGGATAAAGCTATCCATTGGGTACATCACTATCCAGTCAGGGTTACTGATTTTTCAGGTGGATAGAGTTACTCATAGTCTGCGAGCAGGCTCTAGTATCTGTCTCTAGTGTCTGAGCAGGCTAAATAAGAGTCTAGTGTTTTTCTGCATTGGCATGTGAGCGAGTGCCTTCGTGTGGCTTTGCCGCTCATGCCCCCAACCCAAACACGAGAGCCTGCTCATAGGCTAAGTTACCCATCTTTTGTTCAACCTGGCCCTGGTGAGAGCACAGTTCTTGTCTAGATCAAATTGCTCTGAGAAGACTGGTGAGTAGCACAATAACAACAAGCTATTGCAGTGAGTTTCTGGCAGTCTTTTAGCATCTTTTAACAACATGTGGTCCAATGTGTTAGCAAGCGAGAAGCAGACGGAAGTAACTGTGCAACATTTCCATAAATTGTTTTAATATGATGGCCACCAAGAATATGAAATGCAGACTTGTCACAGTATCAGTGTGGAAATGGTGTTGATCTGGAATTAGTCTCGTATATGTTGGAAAAATCAAATTTTATATTTAGATGAGCCAGGTTAGCCTTTGGACTTCGAAAGTGGGGGCGTGACCGTCAATGTACAGGGGGCTGCCACTGACGGACATCCTGTTCTCTATGACATTTTCTATCTTGTTCAGGATCAACTAGACATAAAGGGTAAATTTATACCTCCAGTAAATTGCAGATCACTTATTAAACAAAATGGCAACAAGAAGATCTTTTAACCGTTTTGTTAATACTGCAGCCACAACGCAGTGCACATTCCAAAGCAGTCCTTGATGATTCATTGATTACTGTAAACACATCACTTGATCAACACAAACTGTGTTATAACTTATTGTACCATCACTGTTAACCTTTGTGAAATCTATGATGATGCAATGGTCTTAATCTGGAAGTTCGCTCGGGATATGCCCATGAATGACACAAAAGGAAATGAGTGTCACACTATTAATAAACAGCTTTCTTCCTGAAAAGTCAAAATTTAATTTGTTTGTGCTTTGAGGTAGTCACGCAAGTCACACAATCAGAGGGTTTACACTATCCACGGCTAATTTTAGAGCAGTTTTGTTTTTTCTCCTAGCACTAACTTAAACGTTGCAACTTCTGGCAAACTCTTGTTTACCTCGGCAAATATTTAATTTTTCTTCAAATCTCTCAATTCGCTGCAATGAAACAGCCGAAGAATTCACTTCATTTGCCGAAATGTACAAGAATGCTCGCAAAATTGCAAATAAATTAATGACCATCGCTTCTGGCGAAATAAACTTGCAAAGTAGACACGATCTTATTTGTCACGTTGTGAAAATGGAAGCTGCAAGAAAATATATTTTACACACAAATAAAGAAAACAATATCCATGACATTGTCCCTGTATTAATGTTTCAACAGCTCTTGGCAAATAAACATCAGTGTTATTTTGATGAATCAATACTTAACAGCTGTTGGACGAGGTGGAGCAAAATATCGTGATTTCTTAGTGTCGAGCAGATCAAATAATTGATCTGCAAGACATCCATAATCAGTTCAATAATTGTTTTATCGTTCGATCACCAAGTTTGTTTTCATATTCAAAGCACTGTCCAATACCTTAAAGAAGCGATCTTCCATTTTGTCACACAAGAGCGTGGTTACAATTACGCATGAGTAGAATAATATCTGTACTTATTTTAGATGGAATTACACATGAGTAGACCATTATTTGTCAGCAGTTGTTTGCAGGTCATGTGATGAGCTCTCGGCCAATGAAAAAGACGAGAAAAATGCATCGAATGATAATTAACAGTAATTGGACGAGGTTGAGCACAATCTCATGATTCATCAGTGGCCAGCCGATAAATTAGAACAGTGAGCAGAGAACAGTGTAAAACAAGCTTATATGTAATTTGACGAAGACTATCAATATTGCTTGTTTAACTTGAACGTGTCTCTAAAGGATTATTTGCAATCAATTCGGTGATTCGCGGTAAGTTTTTAAGTGATTAATGATATTTGTTTGGTTTGAAGTTTCTTTTATTTTCAAGAACTTTGCTCAGAGGTCGTCAGAAGTGAACTTGTTGGTTTGATTTGAGCTTCTTTGGCTCTGTCAACACGTTGGTTGAAATTTACTCTCAAAGAGTGCTTTCGCTTGAATAAACACCTGAATGAGGTGTTCCAATTATGCGATTCAATCGCAACAAATCCAAGTTACATTCACCTTCAAAAAGCAGAATGTCAGACAAACTACTTACCGAAATAATTTGTCGAGCAGATGGCAAACAAACCCTGAGTGTTACCCTGAATCAAATAAACAACACTTGAATTCATTCCAGAAAACAACCTGGGTCTTGTTCAGCTTTAACAATTGTACGATTCAATCACAACAAATCCAAGATGTGTGCGCCTCAAAAAGAAATTGATCTTAACACCTGTTATACTGGAAGTACAACAAGTATGATTTTTAAAAATACAAAAAAAATGTTAAGCGTTTTGTTCACTCACTGAGTTGAAAAAATAAACAATGTTGTGTTCAATTATAGCAATAATTTGAAACATTAACTAAAAGAAATTGATTTTAACACCTGTTATACTAGAAGTATCCCAAATACATGTAAATATTATAAAATTCAATCGACTTTTGTTTACTAACTCAATTCACTCATTGGCACTTACTGATAGGTACAACTAGTATATATTAGTAATGACTGTATGCACTTTTTGTGAACAGCTGGGACCCAGTCGATTAAAAAATCCAATGCATGTTTTTGTGCAGTGTTAAACATGTGTTAAACTGATGAATAAGTAAATTGTTATGTAAATAATTTGGAATTTTAACAAGTTGAGTAAAATAAAAATGATTTTCGAGGGGTAATTCTCAACTGAACCTCAGTGTCGTGGTGTAGAGGAGAGACTAGTGAGCATGAGATATGCAAAGGTAAGGGGTTTGAGACTTGCAGGGGTACAAGAAAAAAAAGGAAAAAACAATGCATAAGAAGCCTGGGTAATATGGAGGAGAAAAAGAAAGAAGAATGGAGCTAGGGGAAGAAGAGAATGGGAAAAAAGACAGTGCACAATAAAATCTTCTTTTATTCATACAGCAAGTAGTAATTATTGGTGTATTTATTCAATACCTTAGGGAGTTGCTATTGTCTTCAAAAACAATAGGGGACATACATAATTAATCATTTTGGATGCATGATGAATGTATTGGGTTATATGGAAATTTTTCAAAATAAATTGCTGTATGTTTTCTTTGTGTGTATCTTCAGGTGTTACAATTGATCAATCAAGAATAAACAGCAATAATGTGCAATCTAAGTGTTTGGAGTGTTTACTTTAACTTTTAACACACTTTCTTGCCAAAACTATTTTTCCAAAGGGTATGGGGGGTGTACATAATACTCGTGGAAATTCTAGAAGGGTGGGGGGGGGGGGGTATTTTTGTGTTCAAAAATGGCAATTCCAGGAGGAGTGGGGCTTGCATGAAATTCTCTCCATGGTGGGGGTACGGATATTTTCAGGAACTACACATTTTAGTTCAATTAATTTACATACATCATGTTGTTACAATGTATGTAACCGAACTGGTATATAGAATTCATACACTCCAGAAGCCCTTGCCAGCTAACTTCCATTTAATTGTTTGTTTTTTAGATGTTCTTTAAAAAGCTGATGGATATCTTAGCACTTGATCTTCAAAGTGTACATTATGAGAAAAGAGAACTTATACTGGATGCAATCAATCAGGTGACCTGAAATTTAACAAACTGATATCAGTTTTTTGTTTGTCTGTCGTGTTATCGATCATGAATTTTGCACAACATTGTTAAAGTAGCTGTACATGTGGACCTACGAGGTGATAGCCAAGCGATCCAAAGACTACTTTGACAATGTTATGAAGAAATTCATGGTCAATAACAGAACAGATGCATGACTCATAAGTCAATACTTTTCCCACAAGCAGATACTTTGAATGTAACATCAAAACTACGAAAGCCGAGGAGGGACTTCCGACTTCTGTCTCAGTCTTCTTACTTCTGACTTCCGACTTCCGACTTCCAACCACCACTTCTGACTTCTGAGTTCCAACTTCTGAGTTCGGACTTCTGACTTCCAACCTCCAACTTCTGACTTCAAAATTTAAATGATCAATCTCCAACATGAGACTTGTTTCCCTGGAAATCGGGCCAGATTGTAATATTTTTATAGTTATGTTTCGCTAAGTTTTTTTTCTTCTTCTCTTTTATTTATTTATTTTTTTATTTTTTTTTTTTTTGTTTATTTATTTATTTATTTATTCATTCATAAAAAAACACTTACAGTGCAATAAAACATTGAGTAAAGTAAATTCCATGCAAAAAGAAAACTACGGCACTTTGAGGACTACAATAGATATAAAAATAAATTAATGCTAAGCACTACTGATTAGAAATTTCAAAACCATGACAACATTGGCACAAAGTAAGTAAATTAATTTGTCCTATTGAGACGTTGTTGGTGGCAAAATTTCTGGAACAAAATCTTTTGATATAAGGCATTTCCATTTCTCATTAAAGAGCTTGGCAGTTTTGTTTTTTATTGTAATGTACCTTTCAGTCATTATGTTTTCTTGAAGTTGTGTCTTAAACAACGAGAAGAGTAAAAATTTTTCATTTAGGTTGCATTTATAAATGAAGTATTTTGCCACCAACAAAGCCAAGCTTAGGGGTTGATGGTGCTTGAGTGGGTTTGTAGGTCCGTATAAAATTGTTGAGTCTGGTAACTGAATGTTTTCTCTAGTGACTTGCGACCACCAGTCAAAAAATTCATTCCAACATAAAGCTACATGGGAGTACTTTAAAAACATATGTTGGATTGTATGCTGTTCACTTTTACATAGATACAGTATTGTGCAAAAGTAATGCAAACGAATTTTGACAAAATTCCTGCTTTTCGGGGCTTTTCGAAGAAATTTCGCTTGCAATGATATTTCCATGAAATTTCCCCACATTTTCGTGACACCTATTGTTTTGATCTGTGCGATTTTTTGAACGCTAATTCACTTTGCGTGATGATTCACTGCAAATTTTCGAGCGATAATCCACTCCTCCCGAAAAGTCGCTGCGATTTTTCAAACGATAATGTGCTCTTCCCGAAAATCCGATCTATTGTTTATCAGTAGGCCAAGAGCGTTTTTAAAACACAGTTCGCTAAGTGAAATATACAAATGACCTTTCCAATCATTGCGTACGAAAGAAACCATTAATCTGCCGAAATAGCATCACAGCTCGACGAAATGTTAGCTATGAAACTCACCTGGTTATTTCAGAAGGAATGCTAAATTGTTGACTTGATCCAAAACCCCAAAACACCACAGTTCCGATAAATAAATGTAATTGTACTTAAAAGAAATTCAGCCAAGCATTTCACCAAACCCAATAACTTGAACAAACAAAACGAGGAAATCCCCATGCGCAATATGCATGAAAACTTACGAGCGTCAAAAGCTGTCAAGCATAGCAAATCCTGTCTGCTTTTAAAGCATAAAATGGTTTTCTATCTTGCAACTGTGAAGAGGGAAAGAAATTATAGCAGTCTACGAAGGGGCTGCCCCTACTAACACAAATTAAAGAAAACTTCAAACCTCGCCTGGTAGTATTTACAAATACAGTTTTATTACTTTTGGACAAGAGATTATCTGTAGACGGCGCAAAACACCAAAAAAAGAACTATTCGATTACGAAGTGCAACTTTATACAACAACTTCGACAAAGCATCTCAAGTGTTGTTGTTTGAAATTTATCAAATTTCACAGCATGGTTTCAATGAAATCAGGCAGACTTTAAATCTCAACAAAGCAACTTGATGGGGTCTTTTTTAATGGAAAACACGACAAAAGTTTTTATTTAACACAGTCACTTACCGCAAGTTTGCCATTCACTTCTGTGTGAATTCTTTAGGCAGAAACGTCCAGCAAAAGTCGTGAAGACTGAAGTGATGTAATCTTTTTGATAGATCAACCAATAAACCACTTTTCCGGTATGTTTACCGTTTTGTAATTTCTGTAAAGACGTACTCGAAACTTGTTGATCACATGATGAATCATGTGATTTGCACAACTGCACATTTCCGCGTGGAAATTAACTTGGAAAATTCTGTAGTCTTCTGAGTGAATTTTTTGGGTATTTGCCTCCTTTCTATAGCCCTCGTTCACTCTGCTTCTCAGCATAGCTCGGTATTATTTCATCTCCTTTCTCTAACCCTGACTCATTATAATTCACTGCATTGTGCAGCATGTATGCGTGTATGTATGTATTAACTATCTCGTCTTCTTCTTAACCCTGGTCCACTCTTTCCCGATCATCTTCATCACTTCTTTGCCTGTTCATTCTTGCTCTCTGCCACTCTCTTTACGTTCTGCTTCCCCTATCATTTGTTGACATAACAAATAGAAATGAGTTTTCTTTTTCTTAAAAATCCTGCCAAGAAAACATGGCATTCTTGAACTGCCCCGTTAGGGTTACCTTGAGACTCCATTCCCCCTCCCTTAGAGTCTGTACGGACAGACGTTCGTACAGTGACGTCATAACCAAATTTTCTTGTCTTGATGGGTTTACCAAATTTTCTAAGAGATGGGACTCTGTTCACGCGTCTTCAGCGTGCCGGAGCTCCGCCATAATAATTGTCTTAAATTACTCCATATTTTGTAGTCAGCTTTTTTTGCTGAAGATTGTAAAACTTGAGGCACTGCTTTCTACACGAGTTTAAAATAAAAGTGGTTTTCATTCTAAAAATATCGTGTTTCCTATTCGCTAGATCTTGACACCTGACTCTGAAAGGGTTTCCATTCTTTGTGCACTGCTGTGGCTCACAAAAATACTAAACATTTGGTTTCACCCAATGATTTGGTGGCTTTAGCTACGCGGTTCAAGAAAAATTCACTGCCTGACCAGTGAATTCCATGCTAAATTTCACTTGCCAACACGCCATTTTCACAGCATGTAGAACCACGCGATTTTTCTCACACCAGACCCCTGTCTCCGTGCCAGTTTGCTGCCATAGCGACCATTTGTGTTTATATAAATTAGACCTGAAATCATCTGCTCATTCGCTTTACATTTACTATTTAAAGCACCTCGATGGTCAGTCGTCATGCCTTAAGTTTCAAATTATACGAGAACTCGACTGGCAGATTCAGAAGATGCTAGCAAAATGTGGGATTGCCGTGAGTTCATCCACCATATGAAGATCTCGCCAACAGCAAGGCTGGACTCTGCAGCAGACCGCTTATTGTCAGTTCATCCGAGATCTTGCAATATTAGAAGGTCACACATCAGTTCCCTAGTTTTTCTGTGATATATGTAATATTCTCGTTATGCTGCAATATTTGAATTTTCATATTAAATGTTAAAACTTGTAATAAATTTTGGAAACGGATTGTTGGTGCAATCATCCATATTTGTTTATCCCCATAAGTTAGAGTCTCAATGATTTTTATTAAGGCGACAAAAACGGAGCGAAATAATTGTGAACTGTTCAAAGACTTTAAGCAACACCCAGTGACCTCAGTTCAGGGTTGTTCGAAAGGTGGATAACATCATCCAGCCTTCAAACAACTTGGGCCAGGGGCCCGTTTCTCGAAGGTCTGAAAAGTTTTTGCACTCGGCTGGAAAGCCATAGCAAAATCTCAAACCTTATGATTACAGCACTGTTTTATTCGCATATTCTTAATATGAACAGAGGTTCTCTTCATACGAGAAGTTTCAGGCATATACACCTCTCAGTTTTTAAGTACAGATTATCTAAAAATGGCTTTGCAGGCCCGAAAAACTTTCCAGGGCTTTCAAGAAACTTTAATAAACAACTGCGAGGGGACCGGAATGGAGGTAATTCAGGATGGAAATAAACAACACTTGGATTCATGAGTGTGCACGTGTGTTCAGACTGAAAAACCGTCATAAATTGTTTGCGACTGTTTACTTAAGTGGTGTAAGTACACAGGACTGGAGATGTTTTTGTTTTGTTTGTGGAACGAACTGAGCTCATTGTCTTCATAATGCGGTTCAGTGTATTCTAATTCTCTGCATATGAAACTGGGCCTGAGCTGAACTTGAGCAAGCGAAGCTGCTTGAAAGCCTTTCGCAAACTTTAGGTGGGTGAGATTTTAGTAACATATTTCTCGTAGATGAAATGTTATCCCCTTAATTGGTGATCGATGACTACAAACCGGCACATATTTACAAACAACTTATCGGCATGTATTTACAAATTTATCTCTTTTAAGTTACACGACAGTTTGTTCGTATCAGTAGCTGAAAGAAAAATTGCGCGAACGCTGCTGAACTGCCATTCAATGCATTGCAAAATTTCGTGTACTGCCTAGCGAACTATCGTTTGTGCTCACAAATTTTCTTTAGCTTAACGAAACTTCGAAGAAAAATCGCCCTTTGTTCAAGCGAATTATCACTTGATACACCGGGAAATTTCACTCGAACTTTCATGCAAACTTTCATCGAAAAGTCATGGGTACAAAGAACAAAATTCGCGCATTTCGCTTGCGTTACTTTTGCACAATACTGTAGCATAAATCATCAGCTATTATGTTGCCTCATTTAAGTTTGTCTTTAGTGTAGATGATATTGTGGTTTATCTTGAGTGAAACATTATTAACTTTGTATTTTTCGTAACAGAAAAAGGCCATTTGTATAATTTTTGGATTTCAGAAGGCTCCACTCTGTAACTAATAATTCGGTTTTCATTGGTAGGTGGTTGAAATTTGTTCCCAACAATTACTTTGTGCAGAGCAGCATTGGAAAGGTTTTCTTCATTGTCATACTAGTTCTGTTTCCGTGTTTGCCTCTGTCTACCAGTAGGCAAAATTTTCCATTTATTTTTAATTGCACTGAGAAGGCCATAGTATACAGTGAAACTAGATTTAACTTTGAAAAGGTTAACAAATTCTTGATACGTTAGGAATTTTCCGCTATTAGAGTTTAAGAGGTGTTTAACTTTTGTAACACCCGCCTTGTGCCATGACTCATAAAATATTGGCTTAGTTGCGATTTTTACTTCATGGTTGTTCCATATTATGGCATCGCATGGATCTATTTTTTTCTTGATCTATTTCAGCTCTGATTTTTTTTATCATTTCCCAACAATTTAGAATTTCTGAATAGAAACAGGAATGCTGTTTAAATTGAGTTCTTTAGTCTTATAACTGCATGGTAGTAAGAACTTAAAACCACCTAGGTGTCGAGTCATGTAATTGGGGATGATTTTCCATGGCGCATCCACCTCTGTATTAAATCATCTCACCCATGAAACTTTCAAGGCTTTATTCATCTTGACTCAAATTCACTCATTTTTAGTGCAGAGTGCACTATTGGAATGGTTTGGGGCTTGACGTTGCTAAAGTACTATGGCAATAAGGCACTAAGGGACTATGGCATGAACGTGTAAACTTCAATGTTTGTATAATTAATTAATTTCAATTAATTAATTGGGCTTGTAGCAAGGGGGTAGGATGGGGTAGGTACTTGTGAGCACTACATAAAATGGGTGGTGCATGTACCTACGTTACTTCTCTGAGTACTTCAGAAAGCTATATATTTGTTTCAGAAAGTCCCTTGCTCTCCTTGTGGTACTTTTCTCTTTAGAACAAAACCAATATTTGCCCTAAACACATACGCAGATTAATAAGTGTTAGTGTCAACTACATATCAGGTGAGAGATACATTTTATACAAGATCACACACTGATGTTGAGCGCTTTTCCTTGTGGTAGAACTCTAATAAGTCGTACGCATGCATTCCAGCATCGTTAGCACGATAGAAGAATGCTAGGGTGACTGGGTGTCTTTTGGAATAACGCCTAACTTGGTTCAAGAAATATCATCTGTTGTTTTCAAACTACACTAGGGCGTTTATTTCATCCTTGTCTCTATCAAAGAGACCAAAATGTTCATACCCCAGCCGAAACCCTCCCAAGTAAGTGGCCTTAAAACTTGTCAAATTGTACAAAAAAACCAGGAGACTGCTCAAATATTGCTGCAGACTCCGTGGCACCTACTGAAAGCATAAATTTTATCAGTCTGTGAGGGGACTCATTCACCGATGAAGGATATAATCTCGGTCAAGTAGCGCTGTTTACTTTCAATACCTCTCATTGAAATTCTTCTCAGTTGTATTAATCGATATCAGTGTGTATTTTAAATATAAGTGCTTTTATTGTTAGCGCCAAAGGTGGCAACAGAATGTGCTGTTCCATGACAATTTGATAATTAGATTAGTTCTTGTTTATTGGTCAAAAGAAAATTTGCTCTTTAAAGTGCACCTAACCCCAAAAATTTTTTTTCACTAAAACGAATCTACTTGTTATTTGAAATACTTCTGCGAAAAAATTTTTGGATTCCGTTAAATCCTCGATTTTCTGTGCCCCGACAAAATCTCGAAAACAGCTCCAAAACACCGCCATTTTGTTTCACGACCAAGTTTGAGGAGAATGGGTCCAGCGGCTCTTGTGACGTCTACCCAGGAAGGTTGGATATCTCACGTCCTCTCATTCCTTCAGGATGGTGCAATACACATTCGAAAAGTGCACAGAAACGCCTTCCAGAGGTGTTATCGGCTGTTACAGCAATATTCCAGACTTAAAGAAAAATATACTGTACAATTTACTGACGATGATCGGCTAATGGTGCAACAAAGACGTAAATGATGGTTGATTTTGTCGAACCGAAACAAGCAAACTGAATCTGTGAGAACCATTGAAGAACTCTCACTGGAATTTGTTCCACAGACTTTCGAACGCTATTTTCATAAATTTTCTGCTTAAAGCTAGCCAGCAATTTGTAGAAATACTACCGACAACCTATATCTTCCAATCCCGCAGTATTTATAACATAAACGGCAAAGTTGTGTGATCCAATCATGATCAAGAAGCATCATACTGATATGTAAATAGATCGCAACTGTACGCCGCTAACCAACACTTATTTCTCTTTCGATTTAGATGAAAGTCGAAGATTAGTCCTTTAGAATTACATGATAACAAAATTGTTAGACTCACAGAGTTTTTCGAAGGTTTGGAAATCAGCAGTGCGACAAAGATTCTGTGCAATAGCGTTGAAAATATGACCGCGTAACATTATCTGTGGACCGCTTAGGGAACACATCCTTTTCGTTTATCCGACGAATTTTGCCGCAAACTTTGAGAACAATTTACATTGGTTATTTGGAGTTACGACTTAAAACATGTGACAATGTGAAATCGGTAATTATATGAAACGTTTCCTTCCGCCTTGCTTTCCGCAGCTTCAAAAATACAGGTCCAAACAATACGATTTTCAATCGATCGAAGCCAATGTTTTGGAGGTCATCAAGTCTCGAAAACTGTGACACGTACATCGCTCTTATAAACATGAAGCATTCAACTGAAAGTAAAACACAAGCTGGATTTAACAGAACAATCACACCTTGACAAAATACATTCTTGCTAAGGACAAATGTAAACGGGCTATAAACACGCGTGGGAATCTTATGTTTAGTTGACGAAATTACCATCCAAAGCAGCCCTTGAGTTTTCTTTCCTGCTTTTCGTTTGCCTGCTCCTCCACTTCGTATCTAGCTTTCCATTCCTAATATACAAGCAGCTCGTCCGCAAAGAAGTCTTCCCCTTCGTCGCTTGAAATATTGTAAATTGCTCTCAAAGCTCTAAGTAGTGAGTTCACAGTTGTCGAACGTGCTCAATCGAAGTTTATTTCGGAGTCTTCCGAATTGAAACTTAACTCTGACTCCAGTGACAAAAAAGAAATGATTCTGAGGCAAAACTTGGACGTTTTAGTCCCAAAATACATCGGAACGATTAGTTTTGTGTTACATTTTCTCGAGAAAATACAGAGAGTTGACTGAGGCGCCATTGTGTTTGGTTCCTGGGTAGACGTCATCAGGTACCGCCGCCCCAGACTCCCTAAAACGCGGTCGTGAAACACTTCAAGCGCGACTTTGAAAGGGCATAGAAAATCGAGGATTCAACCAAATTCAAAAATTTCTTCGCCCAAATGCTTGAAATAAAGTCTAGATTCGTTTTAGCGGAAAAAAAATTTGGGGGTTAGGTGCACTTTAAATAAAGCAAATCGTTCCTCTTCCATTTCTTCATCCGACATTCAACTTTCTCCCAGTTATCTCCAGCTGTGAAAAGAATACAAGCACATCTTCCGTGTGTTTGCGAGAAAACAAGAGTTTCAGGTTACATACCTTTGCAAGGAAAACAAAAGTATCAAGTTACAAACGTTTGCGTGAAGAGTAAAATTGTCACGTTCGCTGCCTAAATGTATTATTTAATTTAAAATGAGCAAAAATCGACATAAAACACTACAGTAAAATTTGAGAGCTGTCTTGACAAACGGCAATTAACTGTAAGTTATTCTTGGACTGTGAATGAAAATACACACATCAAACATACACACTGCTAAGATTATGTCTCATCAAAATCCCTAGCTGACTAGCAAGGTCTATACAAACCAGGAGTGAATGGCAGGGGTTATATAGGAACTGTGTTGTGAGTACTGCATCAGAGCTATACATTACACTCTGCACTATCTGAGATATTCTCACTAGTTAATCCACCCACATTCCTGTCTCCAATTAATGTAATTGTTTTTATTGTATATGGTTTGTTATCCCACATAAAATCCAATATGGTTTTATCAACCCTTTTGCTGAAATTTTCAGGTAATGATAAAGCTGAAGTTTAGACAACCCAAGTGACTTGACAATGTTGATTTTCCCAAGCAGAGTCAGTTTCCTCCTTTTCCAGGAGTTAAGTATGTTTTCCAAATCTTCTAGTTTGTTATCAAAATTAAGACTTTCACATTTGCTTCTATTGTTGGAGAAGTGGATACCGAAAGCATTAACAGAATTTTCTGGCCACCGAAACTCAAATGGTGTGTCTTTCCTTGTTGCCCAGCGGCCCAGCCACATGGCCTCTGTTTTTGATTTATTCAGTTCTAGGCCTGAGCAGCCTCTGAAATTTTCTAATGTCTCAAGTAACGTCTGCACTGAATCTAGATCTCTGAGAAGAAGAGTAGTGTCATCTGCATAATTATAAGGTATTCTTTATTTCCTCATCTCCAACCTTTATTCCGTTGATGTTGCTATTCATTTGAATTGCAAGATTAAGGAGTTCTATTCCGAGAATGAACTGGAGTCCTGATAATGGACAGCCTTGTCTTACTCCGCGTTTAAGGTTAAAGAAAGGGGATGCAAAACCGTTGTTTGTAACACAGCTAGAAATATCCGTGTAAAACACTTTAACCCATCTTTTGAAATCTTGCTTGAAGTTAAAAACATCCAAGACTTTGTGCAAGTATTCCCATTCGATTGAATCAAAAGTTTTCTTAAAGTCAAGAAAAAGGACGACACCTTGTGTTTGCTTTGCTTTGGTATAGTCAATAACATCAGAAATGAGTCTGACATTTTCACCAATGTATCTATTCTTGACGTAACCAGTTTGATTTGGGCTTATGATGTCTGGGAGTACTATTGCTAGTCTATTGACTATTACTTTTGTGGCAATTTTGTACTCCACATTTAACAAAGTAACTGGCTGTAAGTTGTTAAGGACATCGGTGGGTTTGTCTTTGGTAGAAGAGTAATGATGCCTCTTTTCTGACAAATCGACAGTTCTCCTTTGTCAAAGGCGTTGTTGATTTTTTGTACGACATCATCACCAATTTCATCCCAGAATCGCTTATAAAATTCAGAAGTAAGGCCGTCTGAGTGTGGAGATTTATCTATTCCCATTTCATTTAAAGCTTTTTTGCACTCTTCCTTAGTTATTTTTCCTTCACAGATATTCGTGTTCTCATCGCTTAATGGTTTGATGAGCTCATTTTCAAAGAAGGTGTTGCCCTCTGGTGTTTCTATGTTGATGTTACTTGATTCATATAAAGCTCTGTAAAAATTCTCCTCCTCTCTTAGAATGATCTCCTGATCTTCGGTTTCCATTTCATCCTTTAATTTCAATTTGATGATGTTTTTCTTCTCACCCTTTTTTCTAAGTTTAGAAAATATCTGGTGTTTTTCTCACCGTATTCTACCCATCTTGCTTTGCTTCTCAAGATAGCACCCTTTACTTTTTGGTATGTTATTCATTTGAGAGGCATTCATGTGCTTTGCATCTTTGTTCTTAAAAGTGGATTGTTTTTACATTGTGCAGACTGGGCCAATAGCTCATTCAGCTGCTCCTGCAACTTTTTTACTCATTCCTCTTCTTTTTAGCTTTCCTTTTGGTGTAAGCGATAGTGAAGCCTTGCACTTCCATTTTCATTAGATCCCATCTAAGTCCTTTGTCATCTAAATATAAGTATTTATTTCTGTAGCTTTCAATGTTTACTTTGAATTGATTAATGTACTCTTCATCCTCTAGTAGCGATGAGTTAAATTTCTGAAAACCTGGCCCAGCCTTTTTGTTGAGAATAAATAAATAGTTTGACCACACAGTGATCAGAGCCTGGTGCCTGGAAAATACCACACTCTTTGGCAAGGTTAGCAAGGTTTTGAGACGCTAAAAAGTAATCCAACCTGCATTGGACTTTATATGCTTTGTCTCTCCAGGTAAATTGTTTCTTTTTGGGATTCATTTCACGCCAAACGTCTTGCAAAGAGTATAGATGGGACAGTTGGGAAATTTTATCACTATCATGCTTTTTATTTTCTACAGGTTTCCCTCCTATTTTGTCCAACTCGGTGAGAGGGCAGTTGAAATCACTGCCAATTATGACGTTTTTGTCCACATAATTTGAGAGCTTATTCATAACCTTTTCAAAAAATTGGACCTGTTGAGAAATGTTGTTTGGGGCAACAAGGTTCATTAGCACTAAGTTTGCGCCATTCATTTTTGTTTCAAGAACAATTAATCTTCCATGGTTGTCTTTCTCGAAATTTATCACATCAATGTCATATTTTGGGTTCCGTAAAAAATCATGACACCTTTACTGTGTTTTGTTCCATGACTACAGAAAATCTTTCCACCCTACTCTGCTTCCCACAAAGCTTTTGTTTTTTTATCACTGTAGGTTTCTTGCAGAAAATATAAATGTGCCTTTTGGTTGTGTAGCCATCTGAAAATTGACCGCCTTTTAGTAGAGCCTTTTAAACCTCTAACATTAAGGGTGATAATTTTCATTTGAAATGTGTTTAAGTGATTCATAGCAAAAATTAGTTTCAAATTCCCTCTTGTATTTTATATTATTCTTTTTATCATTGTTTTGAGAGGTGTGAGAACACTTGATCTTTGCATGTAAGTGTTGGGCATAATACATTAATTTTTATCTCTTAAAATGTGCTAACTTCATGTCAAATATGTAGTGTTGTAGCATTGTACGAAAAAAATTAAAATGATAAACAACATGAACAAAAATTAAATTGAAACGATGAATAACAAATCCTAACACAAAAATATTCTGGCTAACTAAACATAGAATTAAGGTCCATTTTGACCTGATCATGCTAAATCTCTCTCAAAGAAAAAGGAAGAAAGAGCAGTTTACTGAGACAATGACTTTCTTACCCTTTTCCCTCCCCCCCCCCCCAAAAAAAAATTCCTCAGAAATTATTATTTGTGTTGCGTTTGCTAGAGCAACCCCAATTGCCTTGTCCACTTCAAAGGTACTAACCTCAAGTATCATTAAGATAGGCTTACTCTAATGGTTCTTTGGGTACATTCTTACTTGTATAGCTCGCACTTCCAATTTTCAGAGTTCTTCCGATAACCTTCGCTTGTGTGCCACTTGCTTTGATGAGAACGGCTCTCTCATCTTGGATTTCACTTGGGTAATCCAAGGTTATGTATGTTTTTGGGAAGTGAGTAGATTCTTTTAATAGATTCCTCTTTCGAAAGACAACCTGCATGTCTAGGTCTACCTATGTCGAAGATCAGCTCTTTGCAGTTCTCGCTTGGGCATTCAGGAACATTCCTGAATGTTAAGTTTTCTCTTCGCGAGTCCTCTTCCAGATGTAAAACCTTTTCTTTTTCCTTTAATTCTGCTCGTAGCATAACAATCCACCATAGGAAAAAAGATGACGGCTGTACATTTTATCACAATACCTTGCGAACCTAACACAGCCTACAAGGTGCAAAGAAAGCCAATATTTTACAATATTTGTCCCTGTACGAAGGACATTTTGTATGCTAGGTTTGAAGATTTTATAACTCTTCTGTACGTTTTTATGAACGTTGTTAAGGTTTTCGTATGCTAAGAACTATGGGTAAATGTACCAGTCGGTATCTTTTTTCCTACGTAGGATTTCTTTTACCTGAGAGGCCAGTGACAGCGACAACAACTTGTTGCTCTCCTCAAGAGATTCAATTTTGGATGAAGACATTTGTGGGGCCATTTCTAATTCAGACACAGTGTTTCTCAACACTTGGACTTCGGCCTTTAAATCCTGCTTGAAAATTTCCATTTCTTCTCTAAACTTCTTGAAGTTGTTGTCCATCTTTTCTCCGAGGGAAGTAAGAGTATCCATGATAGCGTTTAGAGTTACCTGCAAAAGAGTGTTGTCGTCTGATGTATCTATGTCCGCACTATTTACACATGGAAGCTTTGCGTTGACTGTTTGTGGAGCTTTAAGGCTGCTGGATCTCTTTTTTCTCTTCTTGTTTCCCATGTACCATGTTAACTGTCTACACTAACCGAGAAACAAGTAACTCTTCAAGCCAAAAACTGTTTCATGAGGAGGGAAATACGGGCTAAGGACGGAGCTCTAAAAAGTGCGTCCGTCCACCATACCGGTCACATCACCAATCGTTGGTAAGTTGGTGTTAGGCTGCATTGTACTTACTGTTATGTAAATCTAATTTCACTGAGAAACTAGGAACAGATGCTTTTGTTTTGCAAAACCATGTTGGAAACACAACGGTATCAAGTTGGAGACATTGCCAAACAAAGATCACAATGAACTGAAACTAACAAATTTTTTT
Organism: Orbicella faveolata; assembly: GCF_042242905.1. Classification (NCBI taxonomy): domain Eukaryota; kingdom Metazoa; phylum Cnidaria; class Anthozoa; order Scleractinia; family Merulinidae; genus Orbicella; species Orbicella faveolata. The sequence continues at coordinate 21,907,908 of NW_028301563.1, forward strand.
GTGCCATTACATATAGACGCTTATATTATTTATACACAGTTTGGTCGCATGTAGCGTGCCAACCTTATTTTGTGTATTAGTGAGTGCAATCCTTAGGGTTTGGAATAGCTTTTCTCTGGTTGTTTTGTGCCACATTACTAGCCCTGCATACTGTATTATTGAGTAAAGCGTTGCTTTATCTTGTTGATTTTCTGAGAATTTTCTGCATTCATTATAAACTCAGATGACGAGACTTCAGTTCTAACTTTTTAACCCCTAGTAGGAACTAACATTATGTTATGTTCTTTTTTTCTTCATGAAGACATCTGTTGAGCCTGATTCCAAACAACTAGAGCAGTGTATTTTTCCTCGAATGTTTATTAGGGACAGATTGTTATTTTTTAGGGGGGAGGGGGGCTGGACAATTTCCAAAAAAAAATCCTGCACAGCAAAAACTGAAAAAAAATTGTGCAAGGGGAGCCACAGGGAAAAAAATCAAGCAAGTGCTTCTACTATCATTACTTTGATTTTTTTATGTTTGCCCACCCAAAAAATTATGCACAACCGAAATGCGAGAAAAAAAATTTCTTGCCCAAAAAATTCCCAACCCTTACCTCTCCCTTAGAAGAAAATAAGGGTATAAGGGTCTGTCAGCTTGTGATGTAAATAATAACAGCATATCTCATTGTGCAATCTGTTTCTCACTGGGTGGCATTGAAGAACAATTGAATTTTGACAGATATGATTGTAAAGTAAATTTACTTAGTGAATAGCTCACTGCATGACCGAGCTCTTTTAAACAACAGAAATGTGAATTCTTAACTGCGTATTGCATGACATTACCCCAGAAATGGTATTTGGGGTGGAGAGGAACTCCCTTTTGAAAGAGATGGGGATGCTCATCATCTCGCTCAGGGTGTAAACTGCGCATATTTGTGTCCACTTCAGCTGGAATTGTTTGGTTTAAGACAATAATTTGACCCCAAATACAAACTAACTTGACACCAACTTACTGAGACATAATACAAATATCGAAATCTGGCCCGAAACCTGACATCTGATTTAGCCAAGAATACAACACAAACAGCAGCATTAAACATTGTGATAAACATTGTATTCAAATTCATTCTCAATCAAGCTACGATGCCTAAGAACAAGAGTTAATATGATTCTGATTTGATTAAGTTTGACTTGATTTCCAGGGAAATAAGTTGCATGTTGAAAATTGATACTTTAAATTTTGGAGTTTGAAGTTGGAAGTCTGAGGTCGGAAGTCAGAAGTCGGAACTCACAAGTCGAAAGTCAGAACTCAGAAGTCAGAAGTGGGAACTCAGAAGTCAGAAGTCAGAAGTCGGAAGTAGAAGCCAGAACTCAGAAGTCAGTGGTCGGAACTCAGAAGTCGGATGTCAGAAGTCGGAAGTCCCTCCTCAGCTTTCGTACAAAACAGTAGAATTCATCACTTAAGTCCGGAATATCTTTGATCTTATGTTGAATTTATCTAATATTAACCTGAAGGAAAGTGTTGGTTACTATAAAAGGTCTGCCAAGCTTCCTTTTCTTATTAACCCAGCACTTAGCCCAGACATTGTATGAACTTGAAGACAATTATTTTTAGTCATGCTGATTAATGAGTCCCTTCTGTAAGAAGCCAATATTTATTTAAAGAGATCAGTTCATGATGATACATGTATGTGGTTCGACAGTTGCCAATATATATCATTATATGACGTAATCCCATAGTGCCCCTGTATGAGCACATGGTCCCATGATCCCCTGCATCTTTTTCTGCTGTGCTTTGAAACCGCATTCAGAACACAATGGCAAATTGAAAAAGGTCACGCCGCTTGCATTCAACTTCCCACGATATCGATTGATCGCCAATCGAAAGCCTTGCAAATATTAATAAAGAGAAAATAAGTCTGGCTGATCAACCACTGCCTGATGCCAAATGTCTTTTGTTTGGAGAGGACTTCTCCTCTGTTGCTTCCAAGCAGGTAGAACTTTGTCATGGCCTAGCTAAGAACTTATCAAATGCCCAAAAATCCAAACAAACCACAGGTAACTTCTCTAAGTAACAGACAAACCAACCAAAAAACTATCGGTTCTTTTGCCCC